>NW_022145605.1:30447701-30614773 GCF_000002235.5 Strongylocentrotus purpuratus | reverse complement strand
CCCCCCCCCCCCCCCCCCCCCCCCCCCCCCCCCCCCCCCCCCCCCCCCCCCCGGACAAATGCTGGGAATAGACCGGTGTACTAAAATATTCAAATTTTATGCATACTTTTTTTAAACAAAGGTTGTCTTGATAACCTGAAAGCTTGCCTAACATAGAAACAAGTAAAGTATGCAGACTGGAGTCCAAGTATTGAATTCATTCATTCATTAATAGCAGGCGATCCAAATTACTTGTCACTAGTTACCCAGGAAAGATACATCCATTACTTTAAATATATTTGATTTGATTTGATTTGAATTCTGCATTTTTCCATATAAAATATAACTGAATAACAAAAAGAACATATAAATGTAAGGTATAGTACAACATAAACAAACAATAATTTCTTCATGTCAAAATGTTATTTTACATAATATTGTACATATAATAAAGAAACTAATATTTCCATAACATATAATCATAAATTTAAAGTATATCCAAACTTTTCTATAGGAAAAGTGCAGGAGACCGCAATCATAAGCAAAGCTTGACAAGGATGGCGGCCTCAAAAAAACAAAAATAAAAAAAATCTCAAGGTAAACCTTAATATGAAAGTAAACTTGTCTACTGCTTTACATAGAAAGAGTGAACCATTATAAATGTAGCTAACTTGGGATGGAGTCCAAACATGAGTGTTAGCAATATCAAATGGTATCCAACACATAGATTATTTCCAAAATGGTTAAACAATAAAAACGACAAAAAGCCTGCTGTTAATATAAGAATTTAAAACCAAAATAAATAAAGTTGTACACAAAATACTTGAAATTTAATGTTATGCAGGTGACTAGCAAAATATTCAGATAAAAAAAAATACAAAAGAAAAAAAAATCAGTCAATACTTCCCCCTCTCTATATACATTTTTTAATAACAATAAAAAAAATATTAAAAAATAAATAAAAAAGATA
Organism: Strongylocentrotus purpuratus; assembly: GCF_000002235.5. Classification (NCBI taxonomy): domain Eukaryota; kingdom Metazoa; phylum Echinodermata; class Echinoidea; order Camarodonta; family Strongylocentrotidae; genus Strongylocentrotus; species Strongylocentrotus purpuratus. The sequence goes on along the minus strand of NW_022145605.1, from coordinate 30,613,824 downwards.
TACCAGGTATTTAAAGTAAAAAAAACAATAATAATAATGAATAAATGAATAAAAAGATAAATAAACAATAAACAAATACCCGGTACCTATAAAAAATAAACAATAATAATAGTAATAGATAATAATAAGATTGATAACAATATTGATAAATAAATGAATAAATAATGAAATAAAATAAAATACAACTTTAAAAAAAAGAAGGAAAGAAAAATCACTTTATATGACACTGGTAAATCACTGAAGAAAGATAAACTGGCATAATGTTACAAAGGAAAATGACATGTGAAAACAAAATTTCCTTACAAATCTTAATACGGTAAAACACAAATGAACCAAAAATTTCACAACAATATTAAAATCCTACCTTCTGAAAAATATGTTCAAAAGAGCCCTCGCCAACATCCTTAATCCTTTAATGTCCAATCAATGTAACTTCTTAAAAACAATTAGCAACAAAAATTATTCCAAAGTTGGAGGAGAGGCATAAATAAGATACATTTATTCAACTTCTGGGAAAATAAGCAACAAGTTTTCCAAGAGGGGGAAAATTAAATGAACATGACCAGTTCGGTGCCACTCTGACGTCTGAGAGGGGGTTCTGATTCATCGAGGACAAGGTGAAAAGAACGGCAGAGACCAAACAAGCGAGAGAGAGAGAGAGAGAGAGAAGAGAGGGAGAGAACGGTCTTTATGGCTCTTATGACAGTTTGTAGCAGGGCTAATTTGCCATTGGGTGGACAAGCATTGGTTGCTTCAGAGTTCGTCTGTCACTCCCTTGGTCAGATAGAGAGAGAGAGAGAGAGAGAGAGAGAGAGAGAGAGGGGGGAGGGGAAGAGACATGGGGGAGAGATAGAGAGACTGCGTGTGTGTGTGAGAGAGAGAGAGAGAGAGAGAGACTCTGTGTGTGTGTGTGTGAGTGAGAGAGAGAGAGAGAGAAAGAGAGAGAGGAGAGATTGGAGGGAGGAAGCATTGTTCACACTTGCTTTATTGTCTCAACATCTCATTATATCTCATTATATCGCATTATAATAACTCATTATAGCTGCCCCAAAACAAATCTTACAGTAAGTCTCTTCACAACCGATCATTGATAAATTTTATGCTAAATACCGGTATGCAAAAGAAAAAAAACTAATTATGCTCAAAAATCTATAATCTTTAAGATTGCTTCTTTCAAGATTGTTGTCTTGAAGACTGTTGTCTCGAAGAAACACAGAGATGTGAACCGTGCCAAAAAGTTCGGGGGATGGGACGGTTTGGAGGAAAGGCGGCCTGGGGCTAATTAATGATAGGAAGGTATTAATCGGAGCTGAATTGACACTTTTCATGTCTGTCTCCATGACAAGCTACTGTCAATCCTGGGTAGAACACAGCATTATAGTTATATTTTGTTTTAACGAAAAGGAGAAATTACGAGAGTCTCAATGGTCAATCCTGAATATATGTTTTACTAGGATCATACATCAGGATTATTTATTAATTCATTCATATGCTTAGTTATCTATTCATCTTTCTTTGCATTAATCAACTTATTTGTTTATCATTCATCCATCCACCCATCCATATACAGTTGTAACCATCCCTCCATTTATTCGCTCAATTATTTACTCATTCATTACATGTTTTTTCTTAAGGGTACAATTACAGTATAGAACTTCTATTCAAGCCAACAACAACAACAAAACTAAATGTCTGCTTTCCAGATGAAGTGTTTATGCTTTAAAAACCCATTTACCAAAATATTGGCCTATCAAATATTGTTAGTAAAGCTATCAGATTTGTCAAACAACAGTACAAATCAGAGCATGCACGTAGGTCTTGCCTAAAATACACAAATCTATGCATTTTATTCCTGCACAATATCATTTTGCACTGCCCATGTATAGTTTGTATGTACTCTATAAGAAAAATATGCTTGTCTGGTTTGCATTTACAAATATAACTCTTAAAGGTACTATGTCCCATTTGCAGGCCCAAAAATGAAAAGGTTAAATTCCAACGGCATTTGAAAGACAATACTTACATGTATTTAGAACTTCCCTCAAAACGAAAGGGTTGAAAATGGCTTTTTGTGGGAAATTAATGACTATTAGTTGTCAAATTGAAAGTGATTGCAATCACCTATCAATAGTCTAATTTCAGACCCTTGTACCGAATGGTCTTACATTTTGTGCCGGACAAAGATTTAATCAGTTTCATTTTGGCTATTTCAAGTAGTAGGTTATTGATGTAGACAAATACTCATGTACCGTACTGTACATACCTGTTACAGCTCATTTTATATATGTCATTTAAATTACCAAAGAAAAAAAATGTCAGTTAGTCACTCAATAATGTCTGACAGGGAAGTCTAGAAAGTAAACAAGTTTCCTTGCATAATTTGAATACTAGGACACTGCTTACATTTTAAATTTCACATGACAGATTCATAATTCCTTTAAAAATCTACAGAATTTGATGTTGGCTGCAAAAGGGACATGGTATCTTTAAATTGGGTTGAAATTCATTAATTATTTGAACTTAATATTTTTACTTTTGTTTTTACATTAAAAAAAATAAAGATAAAGTTTGAGTGTCTGATTTGTAAAGATCTACATGTATGAAGCCTCATCTACTTCCACAGCTCTACCTTAACAGCTAAAAGATTAAACCTAAACGGCAGATCACTCTGACATACAGTATCTTGTAACAAAGAGGTTGCAGAATTATCCCCCGCAATGTTCAGTCATTTCTAAAGTGGTTTTGTTAATTGATTTGATTGCGGATTGCCCTTGTTCGGCTGCGTGATGGGGAATTGAAGTTGCCCATTGTGGTTGGCGATGTACGTCACTCCTATGAAGCAATACACACATGCCTGTACTGAATCATACGTGACTAATACAAGCGCTTACACCGCATGCTATGTGTGGGACTATCACCATAATCAGGCTATTCTTTTGTCACTCCCACATGGAAAAAGAAATATCCCTGGAGAATTTTCTTTTGAAATAAAGAACAAAATAAAGGACTCTCTTCTTAAAGGCATGTTAAATCTGAGATGCACGGCCCTACATTGTACATGTTACCAGTGTCTGTGATATGGTGTAATATATTTGAAGCCTTGGAAACAAATTGTGTTTCAAAATGATCATGAAGTGCCTCAAAAAAGTAAAAATCTTTGAGTGACCGTTTTACCATACTCCTTTTCCCTAATAGACTGTAGTGTTATCAAAACCGTTAGGAAAACAAAAAATGAAATTTCGATTTCCAATCATAAATATCTTGATAATCAGCCAGGCGATCCGCTTGTTAAAGTCATGGGATTCCTGACTGACCTAAGGTTTATAATTATGATTGCAGCATGAGCTAAATCCAGGATTTTGTTTCAGAATCTGAGACAATGTTACCGAATCACTTTTATCATGTCTATTATTTGGCATTCGCACTCTAGGAAAAAGCTGAGGAGAATCTTCTGGAAATAAAGAACAAACACAAGAAATATCTCAAAAAATCAAGTCAATAGAATATTGTTTGTCACTCCAAAAAGAGAAAGAAAAAAATCCCAAAAGATTTTCTTTTGAAATATCAGGAGGGGGTCACTTTATGTTCAACTTGGTACAAACTGTCAAGAGAGTCATATAGACTGTTCTCTCTCTCTCTCTTTCTCTCTCTCTCTCTCTCTCTTGGCCCCGTCTTACAAAGAGTTGATATTAATTGCAACTTATTTGCGATCGATATCAATCGCAACTACATGTATGTACATAAGGGATAGGGGACTGCAAACTTGTGATTGATTAGACTTACAATTTATGAGACGGGGCCCTGATCATAATGTCTCACAAAGACTTTGGCACACATTCCTGAAGATGGGTTTAAGAAAAGAATCGATGTAGATACTCCACTCTGACAAACTCTCACACGATTGAACTTGGACTATAGGGGGAGACAGAAAGCCTAAATGCCTTTGGCATGGACAATTTATTTAAAAACTTCTTTATAGACAAAATTGTTAAAAAGAATCATTGTGTGGCAAAAGGGGCATACACACATGACAAAGTATCACATTAAGGAACACTGCTTATCTTATAAAAGAAAACTATTTTCCATGAGGTCAGTTGATATATGAAAACTGGTCAATCATCAGTCTATGCTCATAATAAGCGCCGCCAAGCAGACCTTGATTCTTTATCACAATTTCTGTTTGACACTCTTATCCTCTCTTTTGCTATTTCATGTTTCGTTATACGATACTCAGAACAGAAAAAAATTAATTACTTATTGTGTACACTTTTTGTACAGATGTACATGTACATGTACATCTTGTAGCTGCGAAACAACAACATTTTGCAAATGGGGGCAGTGTTAAAGGTATTACAAAGTTTTGGTATGGGGTCATGAATTTGGTTCAAATTAACACATTGGAAGCATATGCGTTCCTACAATATTCATTGATCGTTGTCGCGGTTGAAATCGAGTCTAAAGTTATGAAATTATGAATAATATACTATTTATGTTGTATAGCTCCCTCTCAAGGTCAAGATATCAATTCAGCTATGAAACAATGTTTCTTGACTAAAATTGACCGATTAGCTATTCCCGTTGAAAATTATATATCACAACTACATATTCTGAGATTTTCATGGTCGCATCTACCATACGGCCATAGTCGCTATTTGAAATTTATCAACATTTACCGGGAGCACCGGTAAATTTTATATTCAATTTTTCTCGAAAAGTGTTTTAGGGGCCAATTTTTTCAGTACTTATAATACATCCACAGGGGCATCCAAATATATAAAAAAAATGTAAAGATTCACTATCCACCCAATTTTCAAAATTTCCCAAAACTTTGTATTACCTTTAATCTATTGAACTCAGATTTGCTCTAATTTATGTCTCAAAGGGACCATCATTCAATCAAATTTACCATCAATTCAGACGACTTCCTGTCCCCATGTTACTTTAAAATTCAAGCAGTCTGAACTTTTGAGTTACTGAGGACATTTCAATTCATCTCTTCTCTCCCCTCTCCAACTCTTTCCCCATGCCATCTCTCTTTCTCTCTCTCTCTCTCTCTCTCTAAAATTCAAGCAGTCTGAACTTTTGAGTTACTGAGGATATTTCATTTTTTATCTCTTCCCTCCCCTCCCACTCTTTCCCATGCCATCTCTCTCTCTCTCTCTCTCTCTCACATTAGATCACCATTTCTCTATTTTCATTCTTCTTTTATATCAAGATCAGGCCACCCAACTAAGACACAAAACCAAGAACCAATTTATTACCGAAAGAGAAAAATGTGAGAAAGAATGAGATACATAAACTACACGGCCTTGAACAACAAAATAAATACAGGATGATGAAAGTTTTTTCCCTAATTTTGCTTATTATTCTGGCATATTAATGTACCTATGCAATAAAGTCAGTTGAACGTGGTCTAATATACAGATGTTTTTGTGAGAGATTCTGATCAATGATTGTAATAAATAAATAGAGAAAGAAAAAAAAATTAAATGCAAAATTAATAAAAAATAAATAAAACAAGGTGCATATAATTTATTTGACACAAGTTTTGAAGAAGAAAAAAAATGAGAGCAAACAGAATGCTACATGTTTGTTTGCAAGGGTAAGCAGATATTTCAAGAACGTCTCAGGGTGCATTTATCCTTCTTCCTCCATCGGATGTTATGGTTCGGAAGTAGGGGGCTAGCCCGGACAAAGGAAATGAAATTCTAACCCCTCCAGAGGGAGACAAATGAGATTGAATTTCACTGGACACTAGTCTAAAAATAAAGGTGATACGTCAAGGAGGTAGGTTCACATCAGAGCAAAACTTCGAGAAACTTTACATCTTAGGAGTAATCGGCACCATTTAAAGGGGCTGTAGCATGGGAAATCCTGGTTGACGTCATCTACGTCTTCTTTTGGACAACTGCACGTACACGAATGGACTTGATGAACTGGGTCAGCGTGCGCTAGCGTTCGCGAAATAGACCAAAGTTCTCCTCACGCTTCAGTTTTGCATATGTTGCACACACATGAATACATGTAAGCCTACTGTTGTCGCTTCGTCCGTGGTCGTATTACATGTATATTCAATTTTCGTAGAGTGGGCCTCTGGAAAGACGCATTGTCTCTTCATGCTACACCCCCTTTCATCAGTGACTGATACATGTTTACTGTAAAACCAGATATTTATCAATCTACTGCATAATAGCAGCCATTTTCAGGGCTACAACTTTCAATGCTTACACAAATTTAGATTTGTATTCAATTATTTTGCAGCATCAAACGTGGGGAAAAACAGTTTTTTTAAATTTCAAACTCCAATCATAAATATCTGGATAATCAGATGGGCGATCGGCTTGAAAACGTCATGGGATTCCTGACTGACTTAAAGGTTTTAATTATGATCGGAGCATGAGCTAAATCCAGGATTTTGTTTAGAATCTGAGATACCCAATCCTTTTTTTGCCACACACTGCAAAGTCAGATAGGGGTTAGAAAGACCACCCTGGTATCGATTGAATCTCCTTCCTCAAAATTTGATACACAAATCAAACACATGCATACATGTATTAATGTATACTACAGTTCTGTAAAAATAAGGGTGGTGACAAGTGTCTGCAGATGTTTTACACCTATTTAAAAACCAAGTTTTAAATGTCATATCGGGTTATTTTGCAAGGGTAAGTCCGGACAAGGAAGGCGAAATGGACCCCTCTCTCGAGAGAGTTCAATATGATACAGTTTCACGATATACCTGCCCTTGCCTAAAAATATCACTCACAGCCCATATCAAAACAAAGGGGTTTCGCTTGTTCTATTTCGACACAAAAAGAGAGAAGAAGACATTTGGGTAATCAGCGGAACAGAATCTTTCCCCTCCCCCTATTCTGTATCGCTGATCATCCAAGCGTCATTCTTCTCAATTTTTGTGTCAAGACAGAACAAGCGACTTACTTAAAGGGATTGGGTATCTTTGTCTCAGATTCTAAACAAAATCCTGGATTTAGCTCATGCTGCAATCATAATTATAAACCTTTAGGTCAGTCAGGAATCTCATGACGTTTTCAAGCCGAACGCCCGTCCGATTATCAAGATATTTATGATTGGAATTCGAAATACCAAACACTGTTTCCCTACGTTTTTTTATAACACTACAGTCTATGGGAAAAATGAGTGACATCTAACCAATAATGTCCATATATATGACATTAAAATGACCACAAAAATATGAGAGTTTTAAAAGTTTAATCTTTTTTTCCTTTTTGTTTCTTTCAGAGACTCCTCTTTCATACAGCAATGGCAGTCACATTCACCAGAGTTTCCCAGAAATCAATCAATCTTCCTGATTGATAGGAACTGAAAATCCCTGCCTGTAACTCTTGATATAAATCGGTTTGGTCCCACGGCCGCCGCTCATTAAAGTCGATATAAGATGGGGAGGGGGGAAAGGAGCAATATCCTGTTTTGATGCAGGGGGGCCAAAGTGCACCCATTCTGGGGGATGAGGGGGGTAAGGAAGGACACACCGGTAGAGGAGGTCAACCGAGGTCAACCGAGGTCTCTCGTCTATCTACAGGAATGGGACGTGACAGTTTGGATTGGCTACCGGGCACCACCCATGCGATCATCTACAGACTTCCTAATCGGCGTCTTGAGGTATGCTGACCCTATCATCTTCATATTGCATATTTTGCTTTTATTCTATCTCCCTGGGCCCCGAATCCGCCCCCCCCCCCTCCCTGTATGATTGATTGAATGCATCCATGTGTGTGGTAATTTATCATTGGTGATTTGTCAGTTTTGTAGAGTGTAAGTGTACAAATTTCCAATCATAAATATCTTGATAATCAGACAGGCGATCGGCTTGTAAAAGTCATGGCGTTCCTGACTGACCGAAAGGTTTATAATTATCATTGCAGCATGAGCTAAATGCAGGATTTTGTATCAGAATCTGAGACAATGTTTAATATCGAGTCACTTTAAAGCAGATGTTGAAAGAGCAAATGTGGGATTGTCATCAAATCCATATCTGTCTATGATTAACAGATTAATCTATCAAACACTTGTTGCTTCACAAGATACACTTGAGAAGTTTCTCTCTCTCTCTCTCTCTCTGATGTCTACCTCCTTCATACATGACCTTTTGACCCCTTGAAGAGGAAATCGCATAATGCATCTAATCCAATCACATTATTTATCAATCATTGAATTAGCTTGCAAGAGGAAACGCAGCCTCAGTGAATGAAACACATATATATATATGTACACGTGCCATTTACATGCACATATGGAATGTAAAGGAATCGCCTTCAACTGGAAAGAGTGGGTGAATAGAGGAAGCCGTTCAACAAAAATAGACAAGGGAAGGGGGATAGTAAGAAAATATTGACTGCTGTATTTTTAGGGGTACAGTGAAAATTGTGACCTTTAACGATTTTAAAACAGTACATGTAATGTATGTCCTGAGGCAAAGCCAAGGGAAATAGTACAGTCGGGAAATCATCGAAGACTGGAGTTAAATTGTAGCCTGAGAAAGTAGTAGTCAATATTTGTTTTATATAGGTACTGAATTTGGGGTTCTTTGTAGAAGTCAAGTGTAGAGTGCTCCAAATTTATATAACAGCGACTGCCCAAGGGGAACACAAAAAGTGGTCTTTGTAGACAGGTCCCATTAGTACATGTTTCAATGAGAAACCATTTTCAAGGGAAACAAAAAATGTGCTTGTTGTAAACAGGTGGTCACTAAAGCAGGTTTGACTGTATATGTATATATATATATATATATATATATACATATGTATTTCACATATATTCATACTACATGAACAAGTAAATTTATTAAAAAATATGTACATGTAGTTAAAAAATGTAGTAACAATTAATTACATGTACATTTCCACAGGTCTCCACTTGTCAGCTATTTACATAAACTAGTTTCCCCTTTGACACATCTTTTTGTTGAGTGGTTGACCACTTATGGTTGTGAATGAAGCCTGAAGTGTGAAGAATGCCTTTAAGCATAGATTCAGGTAACCACTTGAGGGAAAGAGAACAATAAACAGAAACCCCCTTTGGCTTTTGTCATATCGAGAAGTGATACTGGCCATCAAAACTGATACTCAGAAGAGGCAAAGACAATACACAACTCCTCCTTGGAACAATGCAAGGTTTAGAGACGGCGTGATCTGAACTACATGCACTTTGTGTCACAGCTTTGTATTTCTACCATCACAGATTCAGATGAAGATAACCTCTAAAATATCAATCAAATAGTGTTTCAATGCTTAAACCAGCCTTAAACCAAAACGGGTTCATGGACCTGGTTATGATTAACTGTACTTTTGCAAGTTCATGTTTTGCAATGCTTTTCTATGAAATACAGATATGATAACACCAACAAGCATTACCATACCACAATTAATCTTGTGTACTATATGTACATGTACTGTGTATACCCTTTTACTACCGTATGTATATTTTTGTATTGTCTCAATATCATGTTGTGTTTTTCGAATTTTTTTACTGATTTTGAATGAACTTATTTCTTATTTCAATGTCATGATTTTGATGTCTTTTTATACAAGATTTTAGTGTAAAACGCAATATGTAAAATCTCACAATGAATTTCCATGTCATTATTAGAAGGGAAAAAAATTGAATTGAATATGATTAACCATTTAAAAAGTTGTAATGTTTAGACATCTTTCATAATACAATTTCCTGAAAATTACTCAAAAAGTACCTTAAAAGATTTTACCAATTGGGAGCAATAACATTTTTGTAGAACATGCATTTTCTATAGACTCTAGACCTAAATATCCTGTTGGTATTTTATGGGTTAACCATTGAACCTTGAAGTGATAATCCTTTTCAGTAGCTCCTAGAAGCTTTCCCAGGATGATGATATCGAGGGTTCAGAGACACAATGACGTAACTCCATTTTTTTTGCCAAAATTAGTATTTGATATCAAAATGTTCAGAAAAATGTGGGCTTTCCAGGAAACACAAAGACTTAACTCCACCCAAGACCCCATTGAAGTCAATGGTTAGTGAAATATAGACTTAACTCCTTAAGGCCCAAGTGCTCAGTGACACATACATGTAAACCCCTTTTTCTCAAAATGGCCAAAATGGAGTTACGTCTTTGTGTCACTGACCCCTCGATATATATGCTGTGTGTCAGTGTGAGGTGCCACGGTGAAGTAGATAATAGCATTGTCACATAAAAATTATAATAAAATGCGAGTGTGCACGGTGCGAGAAAAACTGAATTGGGGCTTACCGTTGAGTTCTGATTTGAGCGGTTTCTCAGGTTCACGTTGCCTCCGTTCTTCAAGTTGGCATTCTCGGCCACCTCGCCGTAGTCATCGTCGGAGCAGACGCTGTCGTACAGGGGCTCATTGTCCTCGTCGTAGGAGGCGATGTTGCTGGGCGATGTGGGGGACTTCTCGGGCGCCGGAGGGACTGGTGGCGGTTCTCGAACAATCTCAACTTGATCTGGAAATTCAACGAATTTGAATTAAAATAGATTTGATAAGGCCTATAACAAAAAATATGTTGTATTGCCCTTTAGTTGCCAAAACATGGGTCGGTCGGTTGGAAATCTTTTTTTTTTCTTCTTTTTTTTCTTCTCCATTTTTCCCTTTTTGGGCGGATATTTCTCAGTTTTGAATGAAAACATTTTTTTTCTAAAAAACCGTTAAAAAAAAAAAAATCTTTTTAAAAAACAGACTTATTTCTGGAAAAAATTGTGGCCGTGTACTACTATAACATTTCTATTAGTCTTTTAAGTTTTAAACCAATTTTCAGGGCGGAAAGCAGTTTAAATATAAAACAAATCTTTAAATGGGAATAATTTGAAAAGTAGATTTTGAGTCGCTCGCGTGCTAACGCCCATTGCCAGCCGGACGACGATATGAAAAGGAGCACTTCCAAGGAACGAGCGGCAGCTCTCTCGTAAAATCTCCTGCAGAACCATTATCAGAAACTTTGTAAAAATCCAAGCATTACACACTAACAAGTCACACAGTCTCCCATGTTCCTGTCCGAAAGAAGTGGTACATTATCTCAAGGTTTTATGTACCGACTTACAACCTACATGAGCCACTCGCTGTAGTCCCTCGAAGGACAGTAGAGGACCTTTTTTCCCCCCTCCTTCTTCTTCCCCTTCTTCTTTGAGGGGAAGCGACAAGGCACATTTTATTTGCTCATTCCTGATTTGATTGAATTGGATATTTCCTCCTCTTCTTCAAAAGGGTTTAAAGCATGTGATATCAAAGGCTGGCTAGGAAATTGGGAAGATAAAGGCTATGTTTGGATGGCGGAGGATGTGAGAGGTTGAGAAGAGGATTTGTGATCCGTAGGGAGCTTTCAACCTCTAGTGCTTAAAGGGATTGGGCAACTTTGTCTCAGATTCTGAAACAAAATCCTGGATTTAGCTCATGCTGCAATGATAATTATGAACCTTTAGGTCAGTCAGGAACCCCATGACTTTTATAAGCCGATCGCCTGTCTGATTATCAAGATATTTATGATTGGAAATGGGAATTCAAAAATTTGATTCCCTAACGGTTTTCATAACACTACAGTCTATTGGGGGAAATGAGTATGGAAAAACTGGTCACTCAAAGATTTCTTGCTTTTTTGAGGCACTTCATGATCACTTTTAAGCGCAATTTTTTAGGGCTTCAATATTTCACAGACACTGATAATACATAGGGTCATGCATCTCAGATTAACATTGTTAAACGATGCCTTTAAAAGGGACTGCAATGAAACCAAATATTGTTGCACTTTTAAGCCATCTGTACACAGTCCTCTACATCGTTCACGTAACTGGCTGTAATTACATACAGTATATCACTGTTACACCATGGAGAAAAAAAGATCAAAGTTCGGTGCAAAAAGGGGCTGTAACAATCTTGAAGATTTTTTTTGCAGGTTTTTCGCAATGTCCATGCTCAGTGGTGATCCAATGCCGATTGCTCAAGCCTTTTTGGGTCAAAAAATTAGTGTCAGAGTTAGGGTTGCAATTGGGTTTTAGGTTAGGTTTAGGGTTAGAGTTAGGTTTAGGGTTAGAGTTAGGTTTAGGTACAGTGTTGGGTGCAGTTTTGAAGTTAAGAAATTCACGCTGAGCCATTGCCGCAATAGCAAGTGTCGTACAACCGCACTCAGTCCACAACATTTTTCATTTAAAGGGTCATAATAAGATACATGTACATCACAACAACGCTATAAAGTTCAAGTTCAAGTTCAAAGCTAAATACTGCGGGGATATTCCATATTGTCTTTAGTGATACATGGGTTTAATCTGAATTGACATATGATTGCTTCCTGTACAGACAAATGAAAGAATAAAACTTTTCAACAAAAGAAGAAAACAAATTGGAATAAGAATTGAGTGAGAAGAAGAAAAGAGGAAAAAAGAACAAAATATATTTAAAAGGAAAGCAAGAAGAGTCATTGTAAATTTAATGGAGGGAAGAGGGACGTGTATAGCAAAGACAAAAAATGGTAGGCGTCACAATAATTATGCATATTAAAACAAAAGTTGAAAGTCAAATGTACAGAAGACTTTCATTTAAAAAAAAATCTTCCTTCCTTTCTTTCTAAGATTTTTTAATTTCTTTATTTCTTACTTTCTATATTTTGGAGAGTGGTTTTTCCTTTTTGCTTCTTTTAAGATGTCGATGGTGAATGTAGCAAACTTCCTGGGACCGGCCCTCAAATATCACTAAATGAAGAGGTACTAGATTTAACCCCTCCCCAAAATTACCAATAAATTACCTTTATGCCTTGGTAGGGTAAACTTCCTTTGTCTCCTCTTTCAAGATGTCGATAACAAGTTTAGCAAAATTTCTGACACTGAATCTCACACATCACTCAATAACAAGGGTCTAGGTTCAAATCCCCTGTAAAACCAATGACTTACCTCCATGCCTTGATAGGGTCAGGTTCCCCTGCTGTCTCCTCTTGGCCTCCTTCAAGATGTCAATGATGAGAGTAGCGAACTCCCTAGCGCTGAACCTGGCAAGCTTTTGTCTTCCCTGCATTCATAGAAAATAATAATAATATGGTTATTTATATAGCGCCAGTATCTGTCAGGTTCCGATGCTCATGGCTCTTTACAAATATTACCCTGGTCGTAGCCGAACAGCCAAAGTAACTAGCACTCAAGCATATCAGGTACCCTTTTACACATGGGTGGAGAGTGGCAAATGTAGAGTACATGTACAAGTAACGTCTTGCCAAAGGACATTAGTGCCGCGGCGGGACTTGAACCCTGTACCTTGTGATCTGTAGTCGGGTGACTTATCCACTAGTCCACAACACCTCCAGAAAAGGTACATGTAGTATAGTGAAGATAAAGTGTTTTAGTGGTGGTTATTTTACCTGACATCTAGGAAAGCATAAATGCTTGTTAGTGAACAACCAGGGGACCAACAGCTTTAGGTCCTCTTCAAGGATTGAAGTCCAGTGACCCACTCCGTCTTACATACAACATCACACGGAAACTAGCTGGAGATAGGACTTTCACTATAACTGCATCTAAATATTGGAATAGACTAACCTTAATACTCAGGCAATCACCATCTGTCCCTTCTTACAAAAAGGGACTTAAAACATTTATATTTTGTAATCCAGATTTTTAGGATTCTGTAAGTTTTCATTTTCATTTTTTGTAGAATTCTTCTTGTTGTAAGCGCTTTGGGCCGCTCTGGGAAAAGCGCAGTATATAAATAATAATAATAATAATAATGTACATCATCCATGGAATGCCATATCCTTTCTATTTTTGAGGAATAAAACAACGACATTTACATGGATTATTTCTAAACAGTATTCCTTTGAATAGTATCACATAATGGTCGAGTGGACAAGTCAGCAGATCACAAGGTTTAGGGTTCCAATCCCTGCTTCAGCATTATCATCCTGCGGCATGATATTAAATCCGCATTTGCGACCTTTGAACTACATGTATAAAGTGAAGAATGCATACATGCCCATTCACATGATGCAATATCTACAAGGATTATTCCTTGAAATCTATTTATCCATTTGTTTCATCCTATATAAAAAACTTTTGACATGAGTATAAGAAGAAGTATAAATTTGGTTACATTACGAAAATGGATTTTTGCAAAAAACAACATATTTCTAACCTGATTCCTTGTAGCAGAGAGTTCCGGATTGAGTGGTAGAAAGGGCATGGAGCTATCGCCTCCAACCAGACTAGGTTTGTTCAATGATACCCACACTGTTCATACAAGAAAAAGCAAATACAAAAATGTCAAAATGGAATAATGTAGTTAACATAGCTAAACCGGAGGAAGTGATATGATTGCAGGGCTCTCAAGTAGAATAGCAGGAAAAAAATACACAGGGGCTCGGGGCAAATTAGCCCCCGAAAGTAAAAAAAAAGAGCCCCCAAAATTGCATAGAGTTCAATGCAAAACAAAATAAAGAGTGTTATTTACATGCAAGCAAGCTTGAAAAGTAGCCCCCAAATTTTTTTAAGTATTTTTCCCCTGTAGAATAGTATCATTAGACATTACTGATGAGGATAACCAGGGTAAACAAGGCATATTATCATCATAGGGTGGTATTCCGGTAGCGCGTACTAAGTTAGTCTACACTTTTATGGAGTGCATGTTGCCAACTCATTTACCTTGTACAGATTATTTGAATCATTCAATGAAAAGTGTCCAAAAATTTAATTTTGCAATGAAATGGGCAGAAAAAGATAATATGAGTATGAACTGAATTTCAACAAAGTCTTTGGAAGATTATCTTTGTCATGAATATGGAAGGAGGAAGATGGACCTAGCATTCCATAGAAGTGTGAACTAAAATTATTGTTTAGACTGGACTTAGTCCAGGCTTAACTTATGAGAATACCACCCATTATCATTATCATTATTATTATCATTTTAAAGCCTATCTGCACTAGTTTGGCCAGGAGGGATTAGACCTCCCTGCCTGGTCACTGACAGATGGTGATCTCATCAAATAATCTCTCAATTAACATAAGAAAAAGGGGATCATGGGTGGACCAACGGCTATCGCGAAGGCATTGTTTACTATATAGAAGGCCCAAGTAGCTTCAAGTAGTGCAGTCCCGCTTTAAACAAAATATGTTCTTTTCTTATAAATCTAACTCTTATTGTCTTCTCTAATGCACGGAGATGTATACACTGTACAACGAAACCTGCTTTAGTAGCGACTTGTACGCAATGATCGCCTCTTTATAAAGACAGCATCTTTTGTTTACATTAAATCGCGTTCCTAACTGATTCATGTATGAAAGTGATATGTACATAATGACTACTTGACTACAAAGACAATTTTTCTTAACTCTCTTGAGCAACATTTACAAATACAATGAATGGCACGAATTCACAAAGGAGGTTTAGATTTAACCCATGGTTTAAATCTTCATTTACATAACCCATGGTCTAAATTTAGCCCAAAATAAGCGCGACACAGTCAGAGGTCCTATATAGATTCAAGATCCAAGATCCATATACAATGCAATATATGTTATAATCAATGCTGATATTGGCACCTGCGTGCAATATAAGTTGCATCTTTCTTTAAGATATAATGTGTCTCTTTGTTTAATACAAACAGACTGATTTGTAAAGCTAATGGGCTCTTACAAGTGCAATTATAAGCTCTAAATTTTGATTTAATGTTCAATGTGGCACGAATCAGTATCCATACAATCAATGCATCTGTGGCTTTCTTTGTTTTGAAGTCAGGTTTCAGTTTACAAACCAGTGCATTATTTAGAATTTGATGCAGTGTTCTGCTGATGCACTTTTTCTGGCAATCTCTCTTAAGTTGATGTAATGACATACATTTGAAGAGGAGAAGAAAAAAGAAGAACAAAAAAAAATCAACTTTAGTCACTCAAAAACATACACATAAATCATATAGAGAATAACGATGGACATATGTTCTAACCTAATATGAACAAGAACAAAAACTTTAAAAGGATGCAATCACCGATGAAGAATTTATCACTGATAAGAAAGGAAGACAGAGCACAAGGAGATGATTAAAAGGGGTAGAAAATAATGTGTGACAAAGGTAAAGAGGTGATGCATCAACAAGGGTTAGGGTTTCCATTGGGTTTTAGTTTAGGTTTAGGGTTCTGAATGTACACCCTGGGGTTGGTTGAGGGTTGATGTTCAGAACTGTTTGGAGTAGGATATTGTATTGACTGTAGAGCAATTGACGCTGGTGCATGTGTCAAACGACTGAAGAAGTAGGCCAAATGCTAGTGCAGATGACAAAACAACTTCGAAAGACTTACAGAAATCATTGATATAAATAAGAAAAAGAAGCGGGCCCAAAATAGAACCTTGTGGGACACCACAACTTACATCCTTCGTATTAGACAAGATAAACAAGACAAATTTGAATCAATCAATCTAATATGGAGAAAAAATCCCCCAAAATGGTCCAATGACGCAGAGGAATGGAGGACATGAGTCGGCCCTTGCCAGGACCACCTAAGAAGAAGATGATAAAAATACAACTTACGAGAATCTAGTTCTCTTCTGTCCACTTCATCGTAGACATCCATGGCTAGCTCCTCAAATAAATGATTACTCAACTGCAGAGGAGGAAGAGATAAAGAGAAAATCATATACCAGGGGTGATGGTGAGCAATAAAAAAAATATATTTAAAAAATTTTTCCTTCAACCACGCCCCCTAGAGTATAAATTTTTTTGTAAAGAGGATTGGGGTAAAAATTAAAAAAAGAAGGTATCTAACAACATTCCCCCCCCCCCCCTTCGGGGTAAGAGGTAGGAAAGAATAAAGAAAATAAGGGGGAAATCAGGAAAATCGGGAAGAAAGAAAAAAAATGGAGTAAAAAAAATGGGGAAAATTTTGGTAACCGATTTAAATCGGGTAATTATCAGGCCTGTATACACAATAAGACTGCTTTGAGGGGCACAGTTAATTCTATAGCTCATGATGATCTCAAAGGTGTACAGTGCCCCGTGAAGATGTTGAGGGGCATACCCAAGATCACAGGGGACCTACCGTTTTGAACCATAACCAACAAATTTGGCAGTCAATATTTTTTGACATCGCATCTTGCATGTGAATTCGCAAAAAGCCAAATGAGAAGAAATGAGTATCCCATTTGAAATGTACTTGAACATGTGGGGAAATTTACCAACCTAAAAAAAGTGAAAGTATCCACAGCACCCACCCATTGTTAACTTCATAAGCATCTAATGCCGGTACTGAGGGTACTGATTTTATCAAAATTGGACTTTAATGACAAGAATTCTTTCTTTAAAGTATGTGCAGATGAAGGACATCTTTGGACACATACAGTAGATGAGATATAAACAATTTTAGTAATCAACAATATCAAGACAAAGTAACGTTATGCCAAATCTTTCAAAATTTTCGACATATCTACCAAGTACATGTACATCTACATGTACTTCAAATTCAACCAACTTCAAATATGAGTTCTTATTTGCTTCCTGAAGGGTTCACAATGTGTCAAGCTTCGGGTTATTTTGCAGCTGCAGTTAAGTTTGGATTTATTGTAGATCAATTTAGAATTTAATCAAATGGAACTTAGAAAGAGCGAAATCCAAATTAACTCATTGTGGGGCTCTTAGGGAAATGGGGGGTGTTTCACAAAGATCCTAATTTGGACTTATCTCTAAGTTGGACTTAACAATTATGGAAAGCTGTTAGCATCTATGAAAACATTTTGTACAAGTTATTTTAAAAGGCATAAAATGTTGATTCCAATCATTCATATTTTCTATTATCAAGGAGATTTCATGTTCTTGATCAATGTGGAATTAATAAAATGTATAAAATACTTGAATTTTTGCTTTTGAATATGTTTTTTTTTTAAAGGCTACAAATAGCTCTCCATAATTTTTAAGTCCAACTTAGAGTTAATTTTGACTTAGGATCTTTGTGAAACACCCCCCTGCTCTGGTAACATCTTCATGGAGTAATACTTAAAGCTTATCTGTACTAGTTTATAGGAGGGATTAGACCACCCTACAAGGTCACTGGACAGGTGGTTATCTCATCAACTCAGAAAAAGAGGATCATTGGGGACCAATGGTCACCGATTAGGCATTGTTTGCTATATAGAGGGCGCAAGTAGCTATACGCACTGCAGTGGGGCTTTAAATGAAAGTCTTACACTTTGGAGCTTTTTCCTGGCCTGGTCTGCGGCATCCGATCTGTCTAACGAACCATCGGCCATCTCAGGGATCAAGAAATGGGTGCTAGATGAGTGATCTGAAAGCGGAAAGGAACAAGAAGAAGAATACAGAATATTCATTATATCACTGAGATACTGGTTCCTGAAAACAACCATGATCACCTGTATCATCATCATCTTCATCATCCATCATCCTCACTGTAATCATCAAAATTATTGTCATCATCATCACCACCATCATCATCATCACCACCATCATCATCATGACCATCATCATAACAATCATCAAAATTATTATCATCATCATTATAAACGTCATCATCAATACCAAAAACACCATTATCATTATCATTGCCACCACCACCACAACTACCACTATCAACATTATGAGAATCACCAGTAAAAACAACATCATCATCACTATCACACATCATCATCATCATCATAATCATCATTGCCAACACCACCACTACTACCACCACCAACATCATTAGCATCACCAGTAAAAACAACATCATCATCACTATCACACATCATCATCACCATCACCATCACTATCACCATCACCATCACCATAACCATCATCATCACCATCATCATCATCATCACCATCACCATCATCATCATCACCATCATCAGTACCACCATCATCACTGTTATCACTACTAAGTGTACCTGGTCTCTTTCCACACACAAAGAATGTGAGTCTGTCGGTGAGTTCATATTGGCATTGAACCAGTCTCTCTGCGACCTCCAAATGACCTTCATCCCTGAAAATGAGAGGAAATAAAAATAGAAACATTTACACAACTTTTAAATATAACCTATACATACAATATGTGGTGAAGCAAGTTTGGATCCAGTCAATTAGAGAGTGCTGGCATCATGGGAAGGGTAGGGAATGGGGATGTGATGGGGAGGGGATGGGGAGGGGAGGGGGAGGGGAAGAGGTTCTTAGTGGCTATTAGTCACATTCCCTTCTGGCTCTTGATCCCTTTCTGTCTCTCAATCTTTTTTTTCCTTTTTATCTTACGTCTGTAACCACTCAATGGATGGGGAAGAATGGAGGGGTATATATTTGCATCCCACCCCTCTACATGTACATGTACATGTAGGAATGACACTCCATACAATTACTTAGAATACCCCCCCCCCCCCCCCCCCCAAAAAAAAAAAAAAAAAAAAAAAAAAAAAAAATACCGTCAACTTAAATTAATATTTTATATCAGCCAACAAGGCAGAGGGCATGAAAAGGAACCTGCAAGAGAGCCCTTTCTTTTGCTCATTACGTTTGCAGTGCCTCTACGGAGTACATAACAAAACCCATGATTTTGTATGTGTTATGCAACCATGTTATCTGCACTGATCTAGTGATCCAACCCTTGGCCAAATGATCCCATCAAAACATGTGTTCATGGTTGCCTTTCAAGTTGACTCGCCCTTTCAGCATTGTCTTTCACATATGTTCCCTTGTTCTGCCAAGTTTCAGTACCCGATAACCCAATGTACCCCCTTCTAGATGATCACTTAACCGCAGCACTCAGTGGGGCAAGTAGGACATGTGTTCCTCATCTCATTCATACCTTCAAAGCCAACAAACAGTCTTGGAAATCAAGGGGGAAATCCCTACAATAAGAAAAATGAAGAAAAAACTAGATGGATCTTTGACTGCAGAAGCAATTTTTACAAGTCAAGTTTGAATGTACCGGTAATCCATTAACAGGTTTTCAGTATATTGTGACTACAAGCTATTGTTCGTATACATGTACATGTATGACCCTTTGATCTTTGACCTCATGACCCAAAAATCTAACCAGTTCATTGGCTCATCAAGATACATACATGTACATGTCTTGAGTTTGATGGTAATCTGTCCATCAGTTCTAATGATAATGTGATCACAAGCTATTTTTGCATACATAATACGCCCCATGACCATTGACCTCATGACCCCAAACCTAATTAGTTCATTGGCTCTGCAAGATACATATATCGTCCCTATTTTCACGAAGTGACGGTAGTGAGGAAAATCGTTACGTAAAGTGCATGCAATTTTTTTTCACTACCGTCACTTCGTGAAAACAGTGACGATATGTCGGACGGACAACCAAAAAACATAATGCGTCCGGCTACTTTGTTGCGGAGAAAGAAAAAAAAGGGGGGGGGGGGGGTCAAAATTAAGAGCTTCACAATGAGAGGAAAGAATAATTAAACCTTCATAAACTGGTTTCATACCAGGGCACAGTGCGTCATTGTCCCTGATATAATATAGCACATCCCCAGGGCATAACAGGGTTCATGAAATACTGATCACTATTTCTATACTTTCAATCTGAAAATAGTTGGTGGAAACCTAAGCTGAGCACCTGAAACCAGGGACACATATCGATGACATATCTTGCATTGCCAATTTGCTAACTTCCATAGCGAAGCCAAGGACTGAGTGGATTCATGAATGATATAGAGGAAGATATTGTTGAAAAAATGCCATGGAAAATAAAACTATTATTTTACACATAAATAAATCACAAGTTGGTGATTCTGGGTTATAAGATACATGTACAGAATGAGAAGAGGATTAAAGGTACTACATGTATGTACCACTTTCAGGCCAAAAAAAATGAATACATGTAGGTTAAATTCCAACAGCATTTGAAAGACAATACTAAGTTAGAACTTCCCTCAAAACAAAAGGGCTTGAAATGGCTTTTAGAGGGGAAAATCAACCATTAGTTGTTGAATCTAAGTAAGTGATTGCAATAACCTTAGTAATATTCTGATTTTCAGACTCTTTTACCGAATGGTCGTACGTTTCATACTGCACAAAGATACAATCAGTTTAATTTTGGTCATTACAAGAAGTGGGTTTATTGATGTAGACAAATGCTCATGTATCTGTTACAGCTCATTTTATGTATGTTATTACGAAAGAAAAAAAGAGGTCAGTCAGTTACTCAATAGTGCCTGACAGTGAAACCTAGAAGGTAAACAGGTTTCCTTGCTTAATTTGAATAGTAGGACACTGCTAATGTTTAAATATCACAGACTGGACATACATGACATATTCGTAATTCCTGCAAAGTTCTACAGAATTTGATGTTGGCTGCAAAAGGGACATACTGTACATGTAGTATCTTTAAGGTATTTAACTGGCAAGTGAGTGAGGCCAAATAATTTCAAAGGAGTTAGGCCATCTTGGATTATAAAGCAACGGGTGTAAAACATTCATGATTACTGGTTGCCCACAACATAATAAGTTATAATTTTATTTAATGATTAGTTGTCACTCATTTACACTGATTAATACAGAAAATTGTTTAAAGAAAATGATCGACACTCCCTTTCAAATGTTACACTGAGGTAAATAAATTGCATGTTCGTCATTTCAGATAAAGAATGTGAAGAGCATTTTTCTTAAATATTTTCTATTTGCCGCAGTAATCTTTTAAGGCAGATTAGCGGTTGAAAATAGATGAAATCAAGGTGACACCAGCTGATGGAAATCAGGCCTCTCTCCTTCTCCCACGTGAAAATTCTATGAATCATCGAATCACCTGGGTAATACGTTTTCATGAAAACTAAGACATACAAAACAATCAAGATTGCCAACACACTAGTGTAGGTGTCTTCTTTTCTGAGCGGTAAATGCAGGTAGTTCAGTTGTGATTATAGTTTCTGTCCAGGCTCGAGAGAGAGTGGGCCGTTTATAGTTCCTGGCAAGCTTTTGAAGAAGGGGACTTTGACACCAGTGCTGCATACTTCACACAGGTGCAACACTTCATTTATAGCTGAGAAGGTCCATTCAGACATGATGCAGAGAACACCCGCGCGGCAAAACTTTGTGTGTAAATGAATAGTCAAGGCTAGTTCAGATATGGCGAGGTAAACCGCCGTAAAAAGGCTGTCACATTATTTTTATGTATAAAGTGGATGGCGATTGCGCACAACAAGAGACTTATTCTGTGTTAGAAGATTCAGAAATGTGGAGTGTATTATCACACTTCACCTCATCATTGAAAAAAATGCTGCGGTTTACAGCTTTGGCACGTGAATGAGGCTTGATAGGTAGTTTCAAATGCATACACAGGTTATAACAAACAAATATATAATGTACCACCATTCCCTGAATCCAACAGCACAGAGTATTTCATTGTTCACCAAACACTTTGGCCCAAATTCACAAAGGAGGTTTGTCGACAAACCTAGGTTTATGTGCATCATATGACGCATTTCAAACCAAGGTTTGTACTCTTTCGTCGCGTTTCAAACCAAGCGAAATGCGTCATGTGACGCTCCATGTTCGGGCCATTGACACATATAAACTAACTCAAAGAGACTGGCAGTGAAAAAATGGAAGATGCATGCAAAAGCCTCTCTAGAGTGATGCCTACTTTATATATGTGTGCTATAAGATTCACAAATATAAAGCGCCACTATGTGAACTTCCCTTCATTCTTAATACAGACTGAGGTTTTGTGAAGTGGTGTTCCAGGTCATATGTGAACAAGGCTTTATGGGTTTACTCACTTGGCAAGATCGGCCGGCGTCTGCCCATCGCTATCCAGCGCCCCAGGGTCTGCACCGTAGACTATCAGTAGCTCGCACTGTAACATCTGACCCTCCTTAGCAGCAACATGAAGGGGCGTGTTACATCTCTCCTGGGGGGGGGGGGGGGGGGAGGGAGGGAATATTATATCGTTTTAGTCCCAGAAAGGCTCTACTTGCATATTTACTGTAATACTGAGTATGTTTTTGACTACCGATAACTTGCTACCTACATTTGTCCTAGGAAAGGGTTTTCTCCTCCAGGGGAGGGGAAGAACAGTTATACCATTAATTGTGCAAGGTGTATACTTGTGCATTCTTCTCTAATGTATATTTCAACATTCTTCTCCTGGTGTGAAAGCATGAAATAAATTTGTTTTAAAGGGCTATTCGCTTACTTGTTGTGACTTCGGAAATGTTACACTTACATGTGTACATGTATGTGCCCTTAGTAAAAAAGAAATAGAGCTTTGTTATTATTATCTACCATTACAAAATCAGTTTGAAAACAATCCTTAGTCAAAAACTTGAAGCAGTTGCAAAAATGGACCCAAATATGACTGCTACATTAATAGAACCAGATGAAAATTAGAACTTTCAAATTATTTTGCAAGGATTTTCTCCAAACAAACTGAGGGTCACATTACAAATAGTTACATGTGACCTTTGACCCCATACTTACTGCATGGTAGAAGTTTGCGAGTCCACCGAGCGAGAGTAGCCTCAGACAAGTCTCCAGGTTGCCTGTCCTGACACTGGAGTGGAGTTGCTGCAGGGAGGGAGATGGAAAAAGATTTAGGTTAGAGCGTCTCATGAAAAATGCAATTTATCTGTAAACAATCAGTCTACTTAAAACGTATATAACTTTGAAATACTAGTGAACATGCAAATCAACTATTTTTATGCGAAGTTAGATATGGGCCCCATTTTAGAAAGAGTTGCGATTGATCCAAATCAATCGCAAGTCCTCCAATCAATCGCAAGTTTGCAGTCTCCTATCTCTTAGATGTACATCTTGGGGATTGATATCAATCGCAAATAAGTTGCAATTGATATCAACTCTTCGTAAGACGGGCCCTGAACTGACAATGAAATATCCCTATCATCGTGAAATTATTTTGGTGCTTTCATTGACACGAAGGAGGTCAGGAGGGAGGTCAGGAAGGGGTCACAAAGAGGTCACAAAGGAGGTCACAAAGAAGGTCGCGGACTTACTCTGCTAAGATCCTTGACTGTGGCCTCGTCACCATCCTTGAGCCTGTGGACAAAGTCTAACCTTTGATACTTGGCTCGGATGAAGTCAGACTTGAATGGGCTGTGGACAAAACAAACAAAAACGTACATGTAAGTTGTGGATTAAAGCAACATTCTTGACACTAGGAATTACATGTAGTACTATGACACATCCAGAGGGATTTTACCCTGAACAGGGGAGAGTTTCACAAAGACCAAAAATGGACTTTAAGTTGGACTGAACTATGGCAGGCCGTTCAAGCCACTTTTTTGCTGATCTTTGCTCTCACCATTTACTGGCATTGGTCTATCAAGGGAAGTACAAATCATGGTCACCAATCTACAGAATTTTAATTTGTTGATAGTTCATTATCCAAGGAAAAAATATTATCTAAAGATCATAGCGGAGAGAGTAACTAGTGGCATGAATAACCTGCCATAGTTAAGTTCAACTTAAAGTCGAACTTAGTCTTTGTGAAACACCCCCCTAGTCAATATTTATGGTTCATACAGTACCTCAGACATGGCCTGACAAACTGAAATTTCATTTGTTGGACATCTATAAACTGGCAGCTATCAAGCTTCAATATGTTTGAGGAAAGTGTCTGAACCATCTGGTTGTTCAAAATGACACAGGTACACAGTCATGTAAATATATTTTGGATGAGACATAGAATTAACTCTTTATGAATTAATCCACCTGCTAAACTTGTTAAACAATAATATTGACAGTCAATTTATATTACTTCATGTCGAACATGAAGCACTCACAACTTCAAGGCGTAAACTTGAGCAAGGTCCAATCTTGTTTAGAATATCAAAGATCTTTCTGTTAATGATTTCCATTTAGATTGTAAAACCAGCAACACAGCCACACCAACTATAAACCAAACGATAACTTGGGGATAGCGTAAGTTTTTCGTCAGTCTGGCGTCCATCTTTTCACTGCGACTGGGGCATGAAGTATATTACATTATTCATTTAGTTATTTATTTCTTCATCTATCTATTTATTCATTTATTCATTCATTCAGAATGAATGAATTTACAGTCAAACCTGCTTTAGTAACCACCCTTCTACAAAGACCACATTTCTTGTTTCTCTTGAAAATGGTTTCTCATTGAAACATGTACTAAAGAAACCTGTCTACAAAGACCACTTTTTGTGTTTCCCTTGGGCAGTCGCTACAGACAGGTTTGAGTGTATTTATTACTTATTATTTATTCATTTATTATTTATCCATTTATTATTTATCCATTTATTATTTATTATTTATCCATTTATTATTCATTCATCTATTATTCATTAATTTATTATTTATTCATTTATTATTCATTATTCATTATTCATTCATTTACATGTATTACAGTATTCATTTATCATTAATTCATTATTATTTATCCATTTATCCATCCATCTATTCATCTATTTGATCACTTGGAGGAACTCTTAGCACAAATGAAAGAAAGAGAAGAAAAAATCAAAGAGTAAAGACTGAAAATACTAACTTGACATGTACAATGTACATGCACAAGTAAATGTAGATATCTGTACTTTAACTACAGAAATGTCAGTCAGGGACACTCTCTTCGTTTCAAACTATCAATGTCCAAGCCCCACCTTTGAGGTGCGTAACTTCATTATGGGAGGAATTCCTTCTTCTATTATACCAGTTACTAGCAGGACCCGCGGAAATCCGCGGGATTCTAGAGGGGGCGGGTTGTAAATAGATATATAGAGACCATGGGCGTCAATCCTTACGCAATACCTATTGTTCAGGGGGGATGATCTATCATCCCCCCTGAACAATAGGTATCACGTAAGGATTGACGCCCATAATAGAGACTCTCTAAATTAAAACCACCAAGAACTTTATTTGCCATTTATAAAAAAAACAAAAAACGATCCAACTCTACCGGTAGTTATTCTTTAAGCCTCTTTCACACTGGAACTGCGTAGAGTTGCGTAGTGTGGCGTACCGACTACGCAGAAATTAGGCTGCGTATTAATGGAAAAATGTTGCTTCCCTGTAGTCCCTGCATAGGTTATGCATAGGCTAGTGTACATGTTTGCTTATATTGGCTTACGGTTGCATACTGTGTGGAAAGCTTTTACTGCTTTGTCGATCTGGCGTAGGGTAGCGTACTGTTGCGTAGGCATGGCGTACAGTAGCGTAGTGTTGCGTGAAAAGGCGTACTTTCTGCGTCGATTTTCTACGCCGAAAGTACGCGGAAAAAATTAAGCATGTTGAATTGTTTGCGTCCATCAGCATGTAGTAACGTAGGCCAGCGTAGTTGGTACGCAACACTACGCAAATCTACGTAAGGACCCCACGCCAATTAGTGACCTGCCAGTGTCACAAATAAAGTATTAAAAATATGCTCGTCTGACCCTAATTAAATGCCTAAAACCTAGCTGTTAGCTTTCGGGGTTTTACGGCCCCTTGAAACCCGTGGACCCACGCCTATAAACACTCAACTCGCTGCGATCTAACCCTAATTAAATGCCTAAAACCCTTGAGCTTTCGGGGTTTATGGCCCCTTGAAACCAGTAGACCCCACACCTATAAACACTCAACTCGCTGCGATCTAACTGACCCCCCCCCCCCCCCCCCACTTTGAAAAACGTTTCTTGGAGTCTGCATGTAACATGTAAGAATGGTGCAAGGTGATGCAGATTTTTTTTCAGCACTCCCCCCCCCCCCCCCCCCCCCCACTCAAACGATTTTACTCATTTCGCAACTGACTGTTTTGCAATGCATGAAGTAACATACTTCTGTCTGGTTGATATTGAACTATTAATATGTAAATGTACAATTCATAACCTTGTTTAAATTTTCTTTTAATTACTGTAGATATAAGACAATATTAGTCTCCGATGGCTGAGTAGACGTAGAGTCGTATAGTTGTATAGCTGAGAGTCGTATAGTTGTATAGCTGTATAGGTGTACAAAATTATGGCACTTCGGCCCGCACGCTGTTGTGTTGATGGGTTCTTCGATGGATGGATAGACGTACGTATGTGTAATTGTATAGTTGTACGATTATTGGCCTGCTTAGCCCCCCATACTCTTCGACTCTACCTCACTCAGCCAAAGTACTCATGTTTATTCATGAGGCCGCTAGCCTAGCGTTACTTCGCACCTTCGTACGCTACCCACGGCCGACACAGCGCAGCAGCACTGTGTGTACTGTATGTATGTGTGTGTAGACTGAAGGCAGCTTGCGACTGAACTGTCAGTCCAATGGTTTTCTTGTGAAAACTTTCCTTTAGAAAATGATGATCGAAATTCAGTAAGCATGGCCGTAATAATCACAAAATAAGCTTTGATTTCATACCTCCATTCACGAAAACTATATACAAATCGCGGCAATCATGATGGAAATAGGCCTTTAAGTTTGGACGTCGACGGGAAGCCCCGTGTATCATGGTATCTTTCTGGCTTGTGCAGCGCTACTACAAAGGATATCCTATAGAAAGATGCTTTACTCGGGTAATCCCGACCCTGTGCATCGTGCATTTAATACACAACTTAATGTGAGTGGATAGTCATCGGTCGTGTGTCGACGGATGTAATGTTGAATATCCATGAGGTATCTCTGTCGTCACGCATATCCTGCATTATGCATATCGCGTCTGTTTTCGCCCTGGACGTCGACACGGAGGAGGACCTCGGGCGGAGTATAGCCAATTCCACAGAGTAGACTCTCCCGCGGACGATGGCACCGGGCACGGGTACCCCGAGGGGAGGGTTCAGGAGGAGATAGCTGCACCAACTTGGGTCGGGTATCTCATTAAAAAACAATAGAATACAAAGGCTCGTCGAGACGTCGCGCCCCCCGCGGAGCCTTAGCGTATTACTTATATAGATTCACTCAATTACCCCGGATATTGCTAATTTTCTTCTTTCTGCTACTGAGTATTGACCACAGTCATAATTTACAAAATATTTTAACAAATAGTTGGACTTTTTAGACAGCACTGTGTAAACATTTTCCATAAACGGAAATCCAACATCAAGTCTAAGACATGTACATGTATTGACACTACAACCAGAACTCTACATTCATTTTTTTCTCACAAAATTTGTGTATGACTGGATGACAATGAAAGTGAGATTTAGATTTTGAAAGAATTTTGATTTATGGCAAACTGAGGACAAGAGCACTCTGAAGCACTCATATGTTTCCAAAGCTCGTTCAAAGTTCTTTCCATGCACGTTCAAAAGTATGTGTACATGTACATTGTATATATAATTGTATGTACATTTAAGCTATATTTTTCTAACTCAGGACACTCTTCACATGTTTGTTCATTTGCCAACTGACTAAGAGTAAGATTCATATCTTTAAAAAAATATATTTAAAGGCTGATCCCATTTGACCACTAACAATAAATATGACATTATTAGGGATTGGGTATCTTTGTCTCAGATTATAAAACAAAATCCTGAATTTTGTTCATGCTGCAATAATAATTATAAACCTTGAGGTCAGTCAAGAACCCCTTGACATTACAAGCTGATCGCCTGTCTGATTATCAAGATATTTATGATTGGAAATTGAAATTTAGAAATTTGTTTTCCTAACCGTTTTCATATCACTAGTCTATTGGGTAAATGAGTATGGTAAAACCGATCACTCAAAGATTTTTTTTATTTTTTGAGGCACTTCATGATCATTTGGAGTGCAATTTTTTAAGGGCTTCAATATTATACCATATATTATACCAGGGTCATTCACATCAGGTTTAACATTGTTAAACGATGCCTTTAATTATTCATGATTTGATCTCAGGAAGAGAAATCTATTGAATAGTGTACTGTATGGCAGTATGCCAATGACCTTAACAAATCGAGGAGGAAAGCTAATAAGCATACTGTAACATCAGCACAAACTGGAGAAATGGGACCTGTAAAACGTCCAATATCTAATTTGTCAACGTAAAACTCAGGCGACCACACTGGGAATTATTTATTTTAGACTAATCATTATCTTGTTAATTATAGATCAAATGTTATGGGCCCTTTAGCCTAGAGAAGTACATTATTTACTGCCAATATTTTTTGGATAAAATGTGCAATGCAGCCTTAAACAGAAAGAAAGTACATGTACACTTCATATCTCAGTGTATTTCTCTGATATTGAGACAAAAATTAGTCACAAGTGTTCTGTATGTTTTTACAAAAGGTTCTCATTTCAAGTTATCAAAATATGACGCTTTTGTCACAAGATTTGATTTCATTATTTCCGACACAGGCAGACAATCTAAACAATCTGATATTACATTTAAAGGGATGGCAGATTAACATACTTCCTGTTACAGAGAAAAGAAGGGGGGAAATATGACTTTATGATGCAATGATGCACAATGTCTGTCTACATATACTTTGGTGCACAAGCCCTGTACACTTTGAAGTTTGAGAAGTAATTTTGCAATCACCTGATTGGAAAGGTACAGTACATTAAAAACTATGTCAAATCTACATCATTAATTGCCAGATTCCTTGCTGTCTTCATCATTTACCCCCCCCCCCCCCCCCCTCTGTTTCAAAATGGTTATCAATTAATTATTTATCTATTTTATTCGTTTGAATTTAACCCCCCCCCCCCCCTCTATTTCAAAATGGTTATCAATCTATTTTATTTGTTTGAAATTAACTTATTTCTTTATTAGAGGAGGGGGGGCAATGTAAAGTGTACGTACTGTACAGCTGTATGAACTTGTTATGCTTTATTATCTATTAAAATATTACTGAAGGCAATACAAACCAATACATTGACTTGAATACAGAATAACAGTAGTCTGCAGACTTTGTTCTAATGGTATTTGCTGGTACTTAGATTCGGTCTACATCATTTACAGTCACATAAAATGTAGGAGACATGCAAGCCCCATCCTCGAAACTTCCCCCAAACTGACATTGACATTTCCAAAAGCCGCAGTCTACCGCCTTTATTAGCCTGTCGTTTGGCGAGCAAGCCCGCCAGCGCTGATTGACCAAATCTAAATTTAGGTCCCCAGGGTGAGTCTATGTTGCATGCATCCCCACACTCACTCCCCGAGTCAATTCAATTTGTGATATTTTCCATTTAATCCTGCCTCACTCATTGCATTAATCAAGTGTTCAACAGAGGAAGAAATCACTTATGGGAGGATGCTCGGTCAACGCACACAGAATTAAATAGGCTTGCCCATGTGTACAATTTACAGATTTGGACTCTTTAAAAACTGTCAAGCTCTGACGAAGGAAAGCAAAAATGGATTTATTTTAACTTTGGCTTCATGAAATCCTTAAATAATCTAAAACAAAAGAAATATCAAGAAACAATATTTTTTTTTAATGATACAACCTAAGAACGAACATTCTAAAACTTTCAGGTTATACAACAAGTCTAAATTAAAAAAAAAAATCTACATGTACTTTTAAAGAAGTTACAATAAAGTTCATTTAAGTGCATTTGAAGACGAAATCAAACCATTTCTTGCATCAGAATACTTCTTATAAATCTACATGTAGGAACATACAGATTGGTTCTGATTATTTAAAGAGAAGGTTGAGTTCTGGGAAGAGGTGAACAATAATTTGTGAGCGTTACCATTCTTATTATGCAAGTGTGTAAGAACATCAGATAAGACATGTTCCCTGAAAAGCATGGCTCTTCAAATGCCTTCATATTCTAAATATGTCATGTAACATCGTAAAAATCCAGGGACAGATTTTTACGCCACGTGTTCGTGTAGTCCCATATACATCTTTCCGTGTACAGTGTTTGTAACTTTACGAAGACTTGGCCAAATTTCTTATCATTTTGATGATTCCAGAACCTTGCAATACACACAAATTCTTATGCTAGATGATCAAGCTTTCTGGTCGATTCCACACCGTTTCTTTCACAATGCAATCGCATGACCATAACTCAACTTCATCTTTAACCCATTTTACAGTACCAAACAAAATACAAAGTACATTGTATGGATTACAAGCAAATAAAGGTATCTCTATGACCTGATTGACAAAACTAGGGCAATTTAAAACCTTCCTTTGTAGTTTCTCCCTCTTACTTATTGATAATCTTTTTTAATCTTGAAAATACATTTTTATAAAGGACAATGCACCTTTAAAGGTCATATTCATTTTCATTCTTCAGACTACATGCATAATATCCATGAGTCATCTCCATGCAACCGAGAATCTTGTACAGTTCACAGAATATTTAAACAATAACAAGGAAAGAGGAAGTCTTAAAGGGTATTTTTCCCAATCAATGGAGTAATAGTAATAATAATGATATGCATTTGTATAGCGCCGTCTATCTAGATAATTCTATTCCTAGCTGCACTATTGAATTATTACCCTGGCTTTAGCGTACCTGCCAATAAAGCGGTCTAGCATTTCAAGGAATTAATTCCTACCAGGTACCCATTTACTTCACCTTGGCCGAGTGTTGCAAATGTAGATTAATGCCTTGCTAAAGGACATGAGTGCCGCAGCGGGACTCGAACCAGGACCTTTGAATGTCAAGTCAAGTGCTTAAACCACTCGACTATGACAATTCTGTAATAAAGTAAATAGTATTTTAAAAAATGACTTGTGTTTTGTAATCATATTGTACATGTACATGTATATGTATATGTACAATGTACTTCCTACTAAAATTTTGGTGGATGGGGTAGGTGGGATAAAAACTGTTTTGGGGTCTGTTTTGGGGGCTCTGAGCCTCTAACGGCCGCTAAACGCAATGGACATGGTCGGGTTGATAACCATTTTGGCAATTAGCATAGACGGTCTTTAACTTTGAGGGATTGAATCTTAGTTACAGGTGAAACAGGGTGACTACATGTACAGTGTAATTTGAGACAGGCTCCCAGACTGAAAGTAAAATTAGTTACACATTTAAAATTCAGTCAAAGGAATTGTGTGTGTAATACTTCATATTTTTGTACAGGGTGTAATGCACATGTACATGTACATGCTTACAGTACATGTACATTTTAGAACTGCTGCAATCATGTCAACATGTTGCACACAAACAACATGGAATCTCTAAAGAGCAGAGATGTTTGCATTCAGTATTCAGAGACAATGAACCGATTCGATATCCCATGTACAATGAAAATACAGTTTCAGGACAGTGACTCACAGCTCTATCAGAATAATTCACAATACTTGACACAAACACAATTCAACTGCATGGCTCCCAGACTGTATTAAAATTAGATTATTAGATACCCTTTTTAAAAGTCAGTCAAAAGGAATTGTGTGAGTGCAATACTCTTTTAGTTTTGTACATCGGTGTAATGTACATACACTGTACATGTACTCGCATGTAAATTTCAGAATGATCATTTTCATCATCCTGCTTGAATCATGTCAAAGTAATATCTTGCACACAAACAAGATGGGATCTCTAAAGAGCAGAGATGTTGCATTCAGTATTCAGATAAAATTAACCCACTTGATATCTACATGTATACCTGTATACAATGAAAATCAGTTTCAGGACAAGATGACTCACAGCTCTATCAGAATAAATCACAACACTTGACACATACACATTTCAACAAGTGTATGTATTAGGTATAATAAAAGAGAAGCATGTCAACATAATGTACATGTTCTAAAATTGTTTGCATTTAGTGCCATAAAATAACATGCACTGGTTGAGACATAACCAGTCATTAACAACCCCCCCCCCCCCCCCGCCTTAAAATGTGTACCTTACAATAAATAACTCAAGAAATGAGAAATGCACCTGACTAATGTGAAAGACAAACCTTTTACGCTAAACCTCCCCACCCCCATCCCCATTACAAAACCCTGCTGGACCTGCCTCAAAGCACAGTACATGTGCAGTATATTGTACATGTGTATGGATGAACCTCTCCTCCTAGAGGAACTTACAGGAAATCATTCCTAAAAGATCTAGAATTGCAAGGTTTGAATGCATACTCAAAGGATAGATAAATGATAACAAGTTTGCAAGGTTTGAATGCACACTTGAAGGATAGATAAATAATGAAAAGTTTGTAAGGTTTGAATGCATACTTGAAGGATAGATAAATGACAACAAGTGTGCAAGGTTTCAATGCATACTTGAAGGATAGATAAATGATAACAAGTTTGCAAGGTTTGAATGCATACTTGAAGGATAGATAAATGATGACAAGTTTGCAAGGTTTGAATGCATACTCGAAGGATATTAGGTAAATGATGACAAGTTTGCAAGGTTTGAATGCATACTCGAAGGATATTAGGTAAATAATTACAAGTTTGCAAGGTTTAAATGCATACTCAAAGGACAGATAAATGATAACAAGTTTGCAAGGTTTGAATGCATACTCAAAGGATAGATAAATAATGACAAGTTTGCAAGGTTTGAATGCATAATTGAAGGATAGATAAATGATAACAAGTGTGCAAGGTTTGAATGCATACTCGAAGGATATTAGGTAAATGATAACCAGATTGCAAGGTTTGAATGCATACTAACAAGTTTGCAAGGTTTGAATGCATACTCAAAGGATATTAGGTAAATGATAACAAGTTTGCAAGGTTTGAATGCATACCCGAAGGATAGATAAATGATAACAAGTTTGCAAGGTTTGAATGCATACTTGAAGGATAGATAAATGATAACAAGTCTGCAGGTTTGCAAGGTCCTTGGGATGATATTTGCAATATATATTAAGTTTGTCAATCATTTTTTTTAAAATGCATTGAAAGGTATGAATGCATACTCACTGGACAGAGTCCTTGGGGTTAGGTTTCCTTTTGCCACTCCTGACTTGCGATGGATCCAGAAGTGAATGCTCCCAGATAGAGTTGGCTCCATTGCTAACAAGAGCATGCACCATCTAAAAGAAAGAAGAAGGAAGAGATAGGAATAACTGGCATATGCAATTATATAATCGTACAACGTCAATCTACATGTACATGTACTTTCCATCGACCATTGTTCTGCATTTACTTTGTTATACTAAGCAAATTCTTAACTCTGACCTCACTATTAAATACACGGAACCCTAAACCTATTAGCTTGAGTACATGTAAGTCCCTTTCCTTACATATTTGGAGAACTAAAGCTCAAGATTCAAGATATTTTATATAACTATGACCATTAATACATGTACATACCACAAACAATAATACAAAATACAGTATGGAACATGGAAAAGACCCATAGAAAAGCAAAAATCTTATGAGAAATGAGAGAGGAACAAATATATTAAAACAAATTGAATTAAATGTTGCTAGAGCATGTTGGATCATCAATTATATATAATAGCAGAACCCAGGCGCGTACGCAGGGGGGGGGGGGGTGGGGGTTTGGGGTTAAAACCCCCCCCCCCCTTTTGAGTGTTTTTTTTTTTAATAAAAAATTATTTTTAAAAAAATTCTTATAGATGACCTAAAAAAGATGACCCCCCCCCCCCCCCCCCCCCCCCAATTGAACGGAATGTCGACAAGTCAAAATTTAAAATTTTGGGAACTCCCACCCCCCAAAAAATGTCCTCTTACCCCCCTTCCCCCCCCCCCCCTCCTGCTTATTCAGCGGCTGGCTGAGTCGTTGCGAAATTTTTGGCCCGATTTTAAAAACCTCACCCTTGAAAAAATCCTGCGTACGCCACTGGCAGAACCTATACAGTGTATGAAGACCACCCAAGGTAGACAAGGAAAGATGGTTTTTATAAAAAAATATACTGTCAATGTTCCTTTAATAGCGGTAATTTCAATGAGATTATCATTATTTATTCAAGAGATACAAAAGATGTAGTTTGATAGGTGGGTTTTCTATTCATGAAGATAGTCATAAAGCAGGTTATATTGTACTTTCAACGTTTGCAGACATTTTTCAGACAGTTTTGTTAACAGATTTTGTTCTGAAATGAGTTCCTCATTTTGAGCACAACATCTTGAAAGACCCACAAATGCTTTTTTTCTGCTGTTCCAACTGGATGTTGATAAAGAAATAATTTAAGAGAAGTTGAAGTGTTTACCTCATAGAGGCTGCGTGGCCAAGGGGGTCCATGAGTGAGGGCTCTGATCTGAGATATGTGCCTTCCAAGACTCCTGTGAACACTGCAGCACTCGTCACAGATCAGGACACCTCGATTCAGGGAGGCCCATCCTGGATCTAAACACAAGAAATAAGGACCGTGTTAAAAAACAATAAGCACGGTGAAACCTGTATATGTACATGTACATGTATACCACTCGACTGATACAAGGAAATAATAGACAGGTGGCCCTTATGTATTGTAATTTTATATGTAAACAATCTTGAATCATATTACCCCCCACGATTATGAAACATCCAAACTCTTTGAATTTCTGGTAATAGCACTTCACTCAACTTCTTTACAAAACATCTGTACCTCTATGATTCTTACCTTTTCCTTAGACTAAGGGACAGCAAATTGTTCCTCTCTTGAATAAATCAAGTTATTATTATCGTGTCTATTATTATTTAGTTTCTATCATTATCATCATCATCATCATCATCATCATCATCATTATCATCATCATCATCATCATCATCAAAGATCACTCACTAGCTGTCCAAATGTATCAGATCAGATTATTATATGTTGCTGTATTATGATACCTGTTTCAACTGTAGACTGAATATCTGTAGTCCCCCCAAAAAAAAATTCTGGTGACATCATACATGTAGATTTCATGTTTACATGTACATCAGTTTATAAATAGAGGCATTCATACATCATGTACAGTGTACATGTACACTCATCATACAAGTGCATGTGTACAAGTGCATGGATGTATTATCACAGTCATTAGCTACACCTGTACATGTAAGTCTCATCAGATCACAATGTTGAATCATTGATACCGTATGTACATGTACATGTACAGTATGAAATTTAATTTGCTCATTAGCCATCGTTTTCAATCTCAGCCACAGCATGAACCTCCTCTGTAACAACAATCAAGATGCTCAGAAGAAAAAGACAATTTCAGAGTGCATTAACCTGTTGACAGCCGTCTCATTCCAATACATACATGTGTACAGGAATGACCTAGCTCCTGCACTCAAGGGGTTAATTGCCTGGTTCATGTTGTACATGAACATACACATGAAAGGCATTATGTTGGGAATACTGGAGATGGTGCACACAATTTGCCAGGCTCAATAGTACGTGAATGACCATAGCTATACCCGAGCCATACCCAAGTCATACCAACAAGATCAACACCAGACCGCCAAGAGACTGAACAATGGATACCCCCCTTTAGGCCACAGTTGAATATGTTGCCCATTGGTCATAGTGGAGTCGGTTTAGAGGCGTGACTGGGATATCATACATGTACGTACAGTGACACGTGTACAGTGCATGTCTTCAGAACTAAGTTACAAATTGCCAGCATCAATATTTCCCAGAAGAACTACAGTATGCTTTATGGTGGGCTCAACACTATTAAAGCAATGGCACCTGGGACACATGGGCGACCACAATCTACAACCGGACCCCCAAAATGTCAACATTCTTACATAAAGCTCTATGCATACACTGTATGTACATGTAGAGTGACAGACCCAAAGATTTCAATCCGGACCCCCAGTGAAACATATTTAGTGTGGAGCTCTGATGTCTTTACATGTTCAATATCAATTATACAGTGTGTAAAAGTGGTATGCACTTTCAATTTATGTTCATGTTCATGAACCCTATGCTTCACCACATGAGTCTCAACAAGGGAACTTAATATTACACTTTACAGTAGTTCTGAAAATGTAAATGTACACTGTATGCAGGAGGGATATTTTTAGTACTATCCAAAAATTGATTTAGGAACTGTCGGGATACATGCAATTTAATTTCTGCGCAATATCCTGTGTCTTTCTTGTTAACATTTCATGGCCATAAATTAACTATGAAGAGAATATTCAATGTACATTGTTAACACCCAGCACTGACAAGATGAACACACTTAATCACTGGAAGAAAAAAAAATGGTACACAAAATTGATCGGTAAGTTAGTTCACGAAGAATTTTAAAAAGAGCACTAGAGAAAAAAGTTAAAATATCAATACTACAAAGATCACATCATCATCATCATCACCCTCTCCAATCTCCACCATCATCATCCTCTCCATCAAACTCATCATCATCATCCTCATCCTCATTCTCCTCATTGTCATCCTCATCCCCATCTTTATCATCATCATCATCATCATCATCATCCTCATCCTCATTCTCCTCATTGTCATCCTCATCCCCATCTTTATCATCATCATCATCATCATCATCATCATCATCATCATCCTCATCATCATCATCATCATCATCATCATCATCATCCCCATCTTCATCATCATCATCATCATCATCATCATCATCATCCTCATCATCATCATCATCATCATCATCATCATCCTCATCATCATCGTCATCCTCATCCCCATCTTTATCATCATCATCATCATCATCATCATCCTCATCATCATCATCCTCATCAACATCATCATCATCATCATCATCATCCTCATCCTCCTCATCGTCATCCTCATCCCCATCTTTATCATCATCATCATCATCATCATCATCATCATCATCACAATCACCATCATCATCATCATTATCATCATCATCATCATCATCATCATCATCACAATCACCATCCTCATCCCCATCTTTATCATCATTACCATCATCATCATTATCATTATCATCATCCTCATCCTCATCCTCATCCTCATCTTTATCATCATCATCATCATCATAAAATGTTCAAAAAGTAAAATGTTCGCAGTACCCAAGTACTGTCCATGTACATGTACATATGTAGGACAAAGGGAGTCATGACTATCACCGTAACCAAATCACATGAATTCACAGACATGCAAGTTGTATCAAATAAATGCTTTCACAATTCACAGCATTTCAAAATACTACTTACATGTATGTTGTACAGTATTACAATTTCATTTGACATTCTCAATTATATTTGTCTAGCACTGAACCCACTCAAAATGAAAGAAGAAGGTGAATTCCAATCGCTGTTGAACAACTTTGGGAACATGCCAGACTTTGAGAGCCAGAAAGGGATTAGGAGTTCAACAGATTCCTAGTTTCTTGTCTAGCAGCGTGTCCACACACAAAACAATTTATCCCGAAACTCTATAACGAAACGTCGTATAAAGAATCATAATATAAAATTTCAAAGTGTCCACACACAAGAAACGTCATATAAATAATCATCGTATAAATTCAAGGATGTCCATAAACAGAAGAAAGTAATCCTGAAACTCTACAGTCTGGACTCCTTTCGCTCGAGGTCACGTTAAGCCCCGCCCAGTTAGTTACACTAGTTACACTCCCCCTGTCCACACACAACATTTTCCGTGATTAGGTGTGATTAGGCGTGATTCTTTATTGAGTTTCAGTTCGAAACGATGCCCAAACCTGCGTTTCGTTAGACTAGTTTCGTTATACGACGTATCGTTAGTGAGCGTCCACACACACAATTTCATCGTAAAACTATCGCGAAACGGTATAACTAATCATGGAAAATGTTGTGTGTGGACAGGGGGAAGATCTTTTAAACAAAACTGAGGATGGGACTCCACGTTTACTACTTGATATTAATTTTCTTTCTGATATTCCCGGTACTAAAAATGGACTTGAGTTAAATGTTCAGAACAAAATCTCTCAACATGTTAAATTTAAAGTTTTGATTCAGGCTCAAAGCAATTCGAAATCTAGGATTGTTATTGTCTTATTGTCTAGATGTTGTCAGATTCTTCTTTACTTCATTTCAAACCAACAATAGCGAGGCAGACCGATAAAGAAGCAGAAGAGGACATTACAGAACATTACTACGAGTTGTACTTGATCTTTAATAGTAGGCCTATACACTTTAATAGTTTTACATCTATAGAATTTACGAACCTCTTGCTCTCAGCAGAAGAGGTGATCCCATCAAATCTCCAAAGCACCAGTCATTACCACTGGAATTTTAATGCAGTCGGCATCAGATGCGTTTAAGGTCAATGACGCATCTGCAAAGCAATTGCAATTGTCTGTTGCTCATGCTCTGTATTAGGGCAATGATAAAAGTGCATCTCCATGTACATGTACTTCATACAAGGATGGTGGGAGTTTAATGAGAAATTTTGCTTGAATATTTAACCCTTGCAGTGCTATTAAAACTCATACATGTACCACAGATGTGAATTCATGACAGAGGTTTTGTTGTTGATTTTGTTTTGTTTTTATTGTCCGTTGTTTTTATTGTTCTTGGTTTTGTTGCTTTGTATGGGTTTTATTAACAATTCTTCTTCATTGTTCATTTTGATACATCTACAAAACAGTAAGTTACAACAGAACAGCTTAGTGTGAATCAAACATTGATAATTGGATCATGATCAATCTTTTTTTTTTCAATAAGAAGATGAAAGAGGGAAGAATAAAGATCTCACGAATGCAATTTTAAGGATACCAGTTGGTTTTAACCCCCCAGACTGAAAAAGTCCCAATCAAGTTGGATCCCTCTACATTCCATAAGATATCAAGCCTGAAAAGATCTTGAAACAGAGAGATAACAACAGGACCTGAAATCAAGCCTTAAAGCTAGAATCCCTGTGTCATTTTGATTGCAGACCACATCCACACTTTCTGCGTAGTTTGTGAGAAAAGTGGCAGTTACCGGGATGAGCCCTCTGTGTGACAGATCAATGTTTCCTATCTACCGTACATATAATATGGTACATTGTAGATTCACTCACTGACTCACGTCATCATCTACATCTACATGTGTTTTGTGTAAGTACAGAATTGTGAAGCATACCACAATGACGTCATCATTTTTTTTTAAAGCTGCGGTTTAGCATCACATACATGTACATGTATCTGAACTCCAATTACATAAACATGCATGTGTGTATAATACATGTATGTAAAGTCCAAGTTACCAAGTATCACGCATTAGGCGTGACATCACACATTTCGAGGGTCTGAAAATGCTCTTACGCACGATGCGGGCGCTAGCCTTATACGTGTGTTATACCCTCACACGCGCGCTCGCGCCGAATCATTAAAATGTCATGCATTGCCGATCTTTGAACTTGGCGTCTCTGAAAGTCGTTATCCTGTTTTTCGACAAATTTTAAAAAGCAGATTTTCAAGATTAGCTTGGGATGACTTTGTACATACTGTGAGTCCAATTTGACATCCTTGATCATTGATCTACACAGTACAGTGTATGTATGGGGTAAGTACAGATTGGTGGAGCATACATGTAGATCCGTTTCTGATGCATGAACAGAAGTTGGCAGCACGGCACCTTTTTAAATTTTAAGGGGAAGGATTAAAATATTTCTCCATATTACTAGATTTAGATTAATCAAATTTCTGCATATTTCCCTGAGACTTAAAGCTTCAGTCTCAAATATTGTCGGTTGAACAGCTGAGATTACGGCTGGCTCCACTGACCGCTTCTATACATAGACTGAAGTGTGGCATAAGGGGTAGTGGAGGCAATGCAATTTGGTTTGTGTGTGACAGATTAGCTGAACTTCTGAAGGCAAGTCCTTATTTTTCAACTTTCTGCATTGATTTTTATGTTGTTATATAGATTACAAGGATAATCTCATTTATGCAGACTATCCTTATTCTCGGACCAGCGTCCCTACTTATTACTTAGTAGGGTAGAGTGCCCAGTATTCGGTCACTTAAGGGGAAATCACCAATATTTTGAATTCTTACCTCTTTTATTTGGCAATCTACCCATCAAAAGAAAAGGAATTTATTCCTCTAACAGGATTTTATAGTCACTCATAATATAGAATAATGATAAGCAAATTACTTCCAAAAGAAGACGAAGCATTTTTCTGCCCAAGATTTGGTCGCACCAAATAAAATTCGGTCACACGATTTGTGCGTGGTATCTCCGTTGCCAAGGAGCGAAGCGTATTTGCGCACTATTTTCACACAATTGCGCGATAAAGCATTGAATGACAATGCGTTGACCGAATACTGGCTGAGCGATACCGCATGGCAAGGGTATCGTATAAATACCTCTTACACATCAGCAAGTGCGTCATTTGCAAATTCGCTGCGATGGAGTGAACCCGGAAGTGATTCTCTTCACACACATACTAAATTCATTGCGACAGCACACGTAGTTGTTTCGCAATAGACTGCTACATATGGCTATGCATGTTAGCGCATGTGCTAAGAGAAGGCGGAAGTGCAGAAAGTTGTGCGACACTGACCAATTTCGAGCTAAGTTGGAGATCTTTCTGGGGCCCTGAATCTGATTTAATTTTGAGAGTTAAGAAAAGTTGTTCAACTGCCTGATTTGTGCAATTTTCGTGGCTCATAAAATATTTTTTAAATTGTTACAGCTGTTGAAACGGCTGTCTGACCGAATACTGGGAATGGACCGAATACTGGGCGCGCTACCCTAGATCTATTGCGACTCAACGACAACGGATTTAACTTAACTGAAGAACGGGGCGGGAATGGATTGGATGACAAATGTCATTCCCATTATTAAACATGAATCATGGTAGATAGGCTAATTAATTATTAGACCGTTATTTCTGTCTTATTTTTCTTCTATTTCAATTAATCCAATGACAAGTTCTTATTTTTACAGCAGTCCCATACATCCATTTTCCCGTCAACAGGCAGAGGCAATTCAAGGGTCTGGGGCGCGGCATTAGTTATGAGCGGCCACGGCTGGTGCGATTCGCCATCCAGACTTCTGGCTACAGGAGCAGCCAGCGGACGGCCATGGCTCGGGGAGAACACTCGTCTCTAAAAACATCCAGCATTTTCACTACATATCGTTCACTTTTATTATTTATCAAAACATGTACAAATTACTTTGTCCATATATTCTAATCAAGGTATATGAATCTTACCTGTCATAGCACAATCGGCACATATTTCTCCCGGACTTCGTTGTTTTCCTCGCATGTTTGAAACGATTCTGATAGAAATCTCCTTGAGACTTCGCGGAAGTAGTCTTCACATCACCGGAAGTTGTTTTGATTTCGTGAGCTAGCTTGATTGAGCGCGCGTGCGCGCGCCTGTAGCTAGCTGTGCCACTGAGGTCAGAGAGCTGTGCATGTGTGCGGTGAGATGAATGACCCCCCCCCCCCCCCCCCCCCCCCCACCCTTAAAAAAAAAAATTATCACCTTCGCCTCCCATGGCATTTAACTCTTTTGACATTTGTTCAGTGGGGGATGAATGAATAGATCATCCCCCCTAAACAATAGGTATTACGTAAGGATTTACGCCCATGTGTGCAAGGGCAGAGGCGGCCCTCCCGGGGGGGGGGGGGGGGGGGGCACAGTGCCCCCCACTTTTTCAGATACACCAAAAGTGCCCCTTTTTACATAGGAAAAGTGCCCCTTTTATTTTGTAAGAAGTGCCCCTTTTACATAGGAAAAGTGCCCCTTTTACTTTGACAAGTGCCCCTATTACTTAGTAAACGTGCCCCTTCCCCCTTTTCACCTCTGACGAGTGCCCTTTTTATTTTTGACACGTGCCCCTTTTCCTTCGACATGTTCCCATTTTCCTTTGCGATAAGTGTCCATTTTCCATTCTCATAAATCTTGAAATTATCTTCAATAAGTGCCATTTTTAATCTCTAGTAAGTACCTTTTTTCAGGTACGAGAAGTGCCCCTTTTCACTTTTGATAAGTGCCCCCTTTACCTCTGATAATTGCCCTATTCAAAACTGAGAGGTGCTCCTTTTACTTTGACAACTGCCCCTTTTTTCCTTTGTAAGAAGTGCCTCTATTCTCCTTTTAATAACTACCCCTTTTTTAAACTCCGATGAGCACACCTTTCATTTTAACATGTGCCCCTTTTATTTTCTAATAAGTGCCCCTTTTCCTTATAAGTGCCCCCATTAAAAAGAGAGAGCTCCTTCCCCTTCTCATAACTACCCCTTTCCCTTTCTAATAAGTGCCCCTTTTCCTTATGATAAGTGCCCCCATTAAAAAGAAAGAGCTCCCTCCCCTTCTCATAAGT
The DNA here is from genome assembly GCF_000002235.5 of Strongylocentrotus purpuratus. Taxonomy (NCBI): domain Eukaryota; kingdom Metazoa; phylum Echinodermata; class Echinoidea; order Camarodonta; family Strongylocentrotidae; genus Strongylocentrotus; species Strongylocentrotus purpuratus. The sequence continues at coordinate 30,570,830 of NW_022145605.1, read as the reverse complement.
GCCCCTTTTCATATCTGGTCAGTGTCCCTTTTCACCTCTGATATTTGCCCTTTTTTATTAATGATACGTGCCCCTTTTCCTTTCTAATAAGGGACCTATCCCCTTTTCACCTCTTATAAATGCCCTTATCAAAATCTGATGGGTGCCCCCTTTCCGTCAATTTAATTATGTTACTTATCAAAGGTCTTTTCAGTCTTCCGTTATGAGAATGTGCTTATAACCCCATCACGATTGGTTTTTTCCTCTTTATAAGATGTAATTTTCGCACTGCGACCTCACAGATCTTTAAAATTTTTCTCGCTCGCTTCGCTCGCTCATAAATGCATATTCAGACATCACACCCAACTGTACAGTATGATGCTTAAGCGATATCTTGTATGATGTATGAAGAGAAATAAATAATGAAATCATCCCTGATAATGTAATCACACTGTAGGGGTATATACCAATGTCTAAAAATGGTATATTTTCGCTTTGAGATTTCCCAATGTAGGTGCCCCTTTTTTTCCAGAAAGTGCCCTTTTTTGTTGGTGCCCCCCCCCCCCCCACTTGGGAAGTCGCTCGGCCGCCCCTGTGCAAGGGAGGGGTGGTTTTTTTTTTTTTTTAATAGTGGGCATTTTCCCTCCTCCGTCATCGTTGAGCACACACAAAAGTAGTGCTCTTAGATTTCTACCTTTATCTTTCACGATAATTGTATACTCTTGTTTCATATCAATATTTGTAGTTTTCAGAAACGACTTAGAGTTCTAGTCTTTTTTTTTGTCAATCATAAAATTAAATAAAACATATATACAGATGTATTAAATATAATATGCTTAAAAAACGTTTGTCTTTTTTCATTCCCGGTGGGGTGACTTTGAGACAGAGAACAAAGCAATATAGTTGGCGCTATACCAACTTCGATCTACACCGATCCGCTATAAAATTGTGTTCCTTCATCACTCGGTTTCGATTCATTCTTATATAATTTTTTTTTTTTTTATGGTCAGTTTTTATTCTTTTCTCTCTTGAAACAAATTATAATCATAGTACAAATTACAATCATCATATGTAACGCTCACTGCAAATGTGATGACATTATAAATCAGTATAAATTTTTGTCTTACAAACGGCTTCTAATTCCTATACATCATTATTTGAAACAAAAATTCATATTTTCAAAGAAAACATATGCAGTTGTATAATCCAAAAATTTTGTTTTAACAATGTAGCAACTTATACTTCTTTTATACTGTTGTCCTGAGAGAAAAGTTTTCTCCTTTTGTTAACCCTACCCGACCTCTCCCTTATCCCCCTCCCCCCCCCCCCCCCCTCTTAACCGGTGGACGACTGGCTCTGGGTTCCAATAATTGTTTGTCTAATAATCAGGTTTTCCCGTTTAGAAAAATGAATAGTGAGAGTTCCCCTCATTGCTGCCAATTTCCTTTCTTCTACTTTATCCCCTATTATACTATTCTTTATTTCATTAAAAGAGGGTGGTTTTTAAAGTTCTCTATTTCTATAAATCAGATATTTAACAAGAATTAAAACATGATTCATTAATTGATATTTTCCTTTATTTCTCTCCTCTTTCCCATACAGAATTTCCTCCAAACTACAGTTATGTATTTCAAAGTCTAAAAATCTCGTGCACATTCCCCACACTGATTGTGCAAATTCACAAGTATAGAATAAATGTTTAAATGTTTCTTCATCCTTTTCGCAAAATGAGCATAAGTTAGTCGAGACAAGACCAAAACGGAAGAGGTGATGGTTTGTATATAATATATTATGTATAAGTTTGAACTGAAACTCTCTTAATCGACTGTTAAGTGTACACTGTCTTAGTCTTAAAAATATGTTTTCTATTTCCTTACAGGAAAAACCATAGTTCCTTCCAATTCTCTCAAAAACCAAAGGTTTAAAATCATCTTTCTTATTTTAATTATGATGTATGATCGAGGGACAGTGACTATGCCAGAATAGGGGCACACACAAGTTCTCTGAAATGAAAAAAATTATTTACTCGAGGTCGAAAAGGTTAATCTGTCTACAAGGTTTTAAACACCCCGCAAAAGTTGGCAATCGTATCATAATACATTGCAGTTATATGAGGAATGAATGTTTAACAAATCACTTCGGAACAGCCACCGCCTTTGCCCCCCCCCCCCCCCCAAGCGGAGAGAGAGAGAGAGAGAGAGAGAGAGAGAGAGAGAGAGAGAGAGAGAGAGCAGGTATACTGATCCCCCATAGACTTTTCCATTATCAAGAACCCCTGAAGAAGAAGAAGAACAAAAGCTAATTTCGTTTTTAAAGATACTATGTCCCTTTTGCAGCCAACCTCAAATTATGTAGAACTTTGCAGGAATTATGAATATGTCATGTATGTCCTATCTGTGAAATTTGAATGTTAGCAGTGTCCTAATATTCAAATTATGCAAGGAAACCTGTTTACTTGCTAGACTTCACTGTCAGACACTATTGAGTGACTGACTGGCTTTTTTCTTCTTTGATAATAACATACATAAAATAAGCTGTAAAGGATGTATGAGCATTTGTCTACATCAATAAGATAGCCAAAATCAAACTGACTGAATCTTTGCGCAGCATAAAACGTATTACCATTCAGTGCAATGGTCTGAAAATCAAGACTATTACTTATTGGCTCTATAGCTCCTAAGTCGATTTGACAACTAATAGTCGTTATTTTTCCACTTGAAGACATTTTCAAGCCCCACCTTTTTTAGGGAAGTTCTAAATTAGTATTATCTTTCAAATGCCGCTAGAATTTAACCTTTTCATTTTTTTGGCCTACAAATGGGACATAGTACCTTTAAAGTGACCAGATGCTCCTCCCCGAGTTAAATTCCTGTATTAAACCACACTCAAAGGGTAAGATTGGACTCTCCTATATTATGTGATGTGCCCTCGGAAGTCTTTGACATACGACGTAGGCCCTATTATCAACTCAACCCCCCTCCCCCCCCCCCCCCCCTGTGTATACTGTCCTTCGTATCAATGTTTCCTTTATTAAACCAGCTCCTCAAGTACAACCAATAATAATATTATATGCTTTTGAAGACGACCATTTGGAAACGTGGGGGGGGGGGGGGGGGGGGGGATTTACACATTCAAAGCGAAAATATACAATTTTCAGACTTTGGTAACAACCCCTATACATCGTAATTAATACATTATCAGGAATGATTTCAATATTTTATTTTATCTTTACATGGTCAAATCACTGTTGAGTGTGATAGTATGATCAGTGAGGTCGCATTACGACCAATCAGATCTTAAAATGACTCGGTAACATTGTTTTAGATTCTGAAACGAAATCCTGGATTTCTCCTGCTGCTCATGACTTTTTACAAGCCGATCGCCTGTTTGATTATCAAGATATCTATGATTGGAAATCAAAATCAAATTTTCCGTTTTCCGTTTTCCGGGGCGAAAGGCCTTCGCCACCCCCACCCCTTTCAGCAAAAGAGAGAGAGAAAGAAGGAAATTAAAATAAAGGAAAGGTTAAGAAGAGACAAAGGAAAATGAAGAAGAAAAGAAAAGGAGAAAGAAGGAGATCGGGGAGGGGGAGGGGGCCGAAAGTGCTTTGCCTCCCAGGCTGTTGCCCCCCACCCCCCCCCCCCCCCCAGCAAAAAGAAAGAGAGAAGGAAGAGAAGGAAAAGAAAAAGGGAAAAGAGGAGATAAAGGGAAGGAAGAAAAAAAAAAGGGGGGGGGGGTATCAGTTGCAGTTTTCCCGCCAACAAGTTGGGGATCGGGGGCGGCAAATGGCCCTTGCCGCCCCCTCCCCCCCCCCCCCCCTCTACACAGCAAACTTAAGAGAGAGAGAAAGGAAGAGAAGGGAAATGGAAAGAAAAGAAAGGTACGGGAGATCAATTGTGATTTTTCCCACAACGCAGTGTGGATCAGGGGCGAAAGGCCTTCGCCTGCCCTCCCCTGGCTCCTCATCAAACAAAAGAGAGAGAGAGAGAAGGAAGGAAAAGAAGAAAGAAGAGAGAGAAGGAAAGGAAGAAGAAATGAAAAAGAGGAAAAGAAGGAGATCGGGGGGGACCAAAAAGGGCCTTGCCGCCCATGCTGTTGCCTCCCCCCCCCCCCGCAAAACAAGAGAGAAGGAAGGAAAGGGAAAAAAACAAAAGAAGAAAAGAAAAGAAAGGGTATCAGTTGCAATTTTCATGCAAACAAGATGTGGATCGCGGAGAAAGGCCTTTGCCTCTGCCCCCACCCCGACCACCCCCCCCCCCCCTTCCCGCCAAAAAAAAAAAGAGAAAGAAGGGAAAGGGAAAGCAGAGAGCTAAAATGGAACACATAAGAGGAAGAAGCAAAGAAAAGGGTGAAAAGAAGCAGAGATCGGTTGCGATTAATCCCACCAACATCGTGTGGATCGGGGAGGGGGCGAAAGGCCCCTGCCTCCCTCACCAAACTTAAATGAGAGAGAGAGAGCGAGAAGTATTAGGAAAAGGGGGAAAAAGAGGAAGAAGAAAGGTAGAGATCAGTTGCAAGTGAAAGGGAAAGAGGAGAGAAAGGGACAGAAAACAAAGAGGAAGAAAAGAAAAGGGGGGAAAGAATTAGGGAAGATCAGTTGCGATTTTCATTGGTTCTTCTATCATCAATGTACAACTATCGTACAAATCGTATTGTACAAATGTATTTATATATTCATTCATTTATTCCTGTTTGATAACAAAAATATGAATATAATTATATAAACTCATAACAGCAACAAAATTAAATGCAGAGGGAAACTATCTTGCTGGCAGCAAGAAGCGCAAAAAATGATCATGCATTTGCATGTCCATGTAAGTGTATCATTAATATCATTCATATTGTTTAATTACATCTTGTGAAATAGTATACATTCAAGCTTTTGGGATTTTGGGGGTGTATTTGTAGGAAAGAAAGCGTTTGGAGCTTATAATGCACATGTTGCAATTTCAGGTGCAACTTAGTGTTCAAAATGGGACACGCACGGCCAGGCATTAGTGTAGGAAATCTTCAAATGTTAATCAGGTATATGACTAAATTACTTGTCTGTTGCCTTACGAAAAAGTTTATATTTAGCCAGGCCTGAATTGAGTTGCAAAACAATTATTGTTTTAAAAGGAAAAAAAACATATTTGATGACATTCGAAATTCCCCAAAAACTAATACGATTGGAGATCGAGTACTCGTTTTGTTTTTCTTCCAAAACTTACTCAACTATTAGATAGCTGGCCCGGATACTTGAGCCTCTCACAAAACGCAAGTATAGGCCTGATGTGTCGTCAGGGGTGTTGCTAGACCTTTTTCAGTGGGGGGGGGGGGGGGGGGGGGGGGGGGGGGTGGGGTGGGGTGGGGGGGGGGGGGTAGGGGGTATAGTAATAGAGGCCAACGATTACCGACAAAACAAGCCACCAACTACCGACAAAATTAAATGTCCCAATATCTACATATTTAACCCTATAAACCCGGGGCCGAAGGCAAAATTGTTATGTGTAAAATGAGCAAGCGAATCACTTAAAGAGCGCGCAAAGCGCGCTCCCTATGTGGGGGAGGGGATGGATGAAAGGCCTCCTGCGCGAACTTTCATTAAATTATTATGAAAAAAAGACGATTTATTGTACCGTTCTCGACTCTTAATCCTTGTCTGAATTCAGTTTCCCCATCCCACGCGAAGCGCGGAAGCTTAGACGTTTCATTAAGTTCTTATAGAAAGAAGACGATTTGTTGTATACCGTTCTCTACTCTTAACCCTAATTGTCTGAATTCAGTTTCTCTCCCCCTCTCGCGCGAAGCGCGGGAGCTTCACCGTTTCATTAAATTATTAGAAAAAGAAGACGATTCATTGTACCGACTCTAAATCATTGTCTAAATTTTCAAAAAAGTTTCTTTGTCCGATAAAAAGTCACAATTCGAAGGAGAAAAAATTGCTGGCCGACCGACATAAAAAAAAAATCCCACCGACTTTAACCCCCCCCCCCCCCCTTTAGCGACGCCTCTGAATGTAGAGTGGCCTGAGCGGGTAGGCACAGGGCGTGGTTCTACACTTACAGAGACACTTCGATGAAGACATCCTTATTTCATGATTACGTGTGTTGAACTGCCCTGGGCTTTACAACTTTAAACCTCCAGGGTTTATTTTGCATAATTATATAGGTATATCATAGGTAGCAAATAAAGGATGACTAACAGAGGAATGAAAACAAACATAATAGGAGAGGATGATCAAACATAATGATGTGCACCAATCTATAATGATAATGATAACCGAGCCCCGCCAAAATATGGGGGGGGGGGGCTCAATGATATCCGAGCCCCTCAAAAAATATCGGGGGGCTCCGTGATGTTATCCAAGCCCCACAAATATCGGGGGGGGGGGGGGCTCCGTAATGACATCCGAGCCCCTCAATAAGTATCGGGGGCTGCTCAATGATATCTGAGCCCCCCCCCAAAGCCCCCCCCCGGTTCCTAAGCCTATGTACAGGTCAATGAAGTCTACTTTTTGAAACTTAAAGGGATTGGGTAACTTTGTCTCAGGTTCTGAAACAAAATCCTGAAATGATAGTTAGGGCTAGTTCTGACCGGAAAACGACCTACATATCGGATTATGGCTAGTTGCCCCAGGGCCTTGTCCTATATACGGATCAGGGGGAAAAAATACTTGTCAGGTCCTGTGAAACGGCGGGCTTGGGGGCTCAAGCCCCCCCCCCACACTTTTGAAAAAGTATATTAAAGATAATTAAATAGAAAGAAAAAGAAAAGAAAGTATGCTCATGCTCATGTGACCGTAATTAAATGCGTAATTAAGAGCTTCCGGGGGCTCTGCCCCCTGGACCCCACCTTGGGCCCTAACGCTGGTCCCTGGATGCTCATCTGACCTTAATTTTAATGCCTAAAACCCCTGCGCTTCCGGGGGCTCCGCCTCTTGGACCATACGCCAATTAGTGACTTGCTAGTGTCATGAATAAGGTATTAAAATATGCTCATCTGACCGTAATTAAATGCCCCTACCCCCTGAGCATCCGCCAATTTGTGCTACGCTCTACCTTATCTTAAATACTCTAGCCTCCCCCACTCACTTTTAACCCCATTTTAATCACTTTTATTTCCCATTTAACTCCTACATTAAACCTCGAAACGCCCCCAAATACTTGGGGACGGGGCCTGGATCACGAGTATATACTAGTAGTGAGTTGGTTGAAGAACAAAGCCACGTATAAAAGTATAATCGATTACAACAATTGTGGGGCCGATATCACGATTCACTTCTACTTTCAAAAGGACTTGCCCATTTGCTTTAAAAAAATTGTAGAGAGTTATTATTATGTAATTTCTAGAAAAAATGGCTACCACATGATTTACCGAGTTGCTTCCTTTTATCAAAATATATACACGTGAAACAATGTGAGGACAAACTGTGCGGATAGCAAACCGCACGGATCCCTCGGACGATCCGTGCGAGCAGAAAACCCGCATTATGTCCGACGGATAAACGACACTGGTAGGATAAACGGCGCAGTCACACCGACGCGGTTCTACATGTAAGTCGCTTTAAATTAGGGGTACTCTAGTCCAGCCTCTGTACCGTTTTCGTTTTTAGCGCACCCAATCAGCTGATAAAATAACACACCCTCAACGTTGAAAGTAGACCTAGCCATTCCTCTAAATCTGGACCTCGAATACGTGTGGACGGAAATTTGATCAGTGGAGAGACCGCGCTGTGTGTGGGGGATAAAAAGAACGAACGGACTGAATCTGGACTAGGGGAGTCCCGTGTTGGATCCGGGCTAACTCGGACCCGGGACAACTCGGCCCTGCTGCAAATTTATGTTGTTGTTGTCATTTTACCCTAACTCTAACCCTATGTGGAGAGGAAAAAGGGGCACTGATCAAAAGGATACTCATTAGCAAAGAAAAGGATCACGTATCCCCGCCCCCCCCCCCCCCACTCCGGGGTCGGAATGACCCCATGCGTGTTACCAAAATGTCCTGTAAAGGGGTACTTTTCGTGCGACAAAGTCCGGCCCGAGAATTGTAAAAAAAGGGTGTATTAACTTTTCACCCGGAGATTTCTTTAAAAAGGGGGTGTTTTTTTTCCATTTTTCTCTCATCTCTTTGGACTCCTGAGAAATTATTCCGAATTTAGGGGGGTACATTGAGCATTTTTCATGATTTAGGGGGGTCTCCAAGGCAGGAAAAGCCCGCAAAAGCCCGCGAAAGGGGGGTTTGGAAATGTTGGCAGTTAGGGGGGCACGTGCCCCCCGTGCCCACCCCCTGGCTACGTGCCTGATAATCAGATGTGAAAATGGGCATTTCTCGAATTTGAAAAGTGGCACTTACGAGAATGGAAAAAGGGGCACTTCTTACTAAGAGGAGGGCCACCTAGTCAGATTTGACAGGGGCATTTACCAGAGGTGAAAAAGAGGAAGGGGCTCTTACTAAAAAAAAAAGGATAGGGGCACTGATCGGAAGGAAAAAATGCACTTATTGGAAAAGAAAAAGGGGCATGTGTCAAAATGAAAGGGGTATTTATCAAAGGTGAAGGTGGCACTTATCAGAGAATAAAAGGGCACTCATCTGAGATGAGAAGGGGCACTTAAGAGAAGGGGAAGGTGCGCTTCAATATGAAAAAGGAAAAGGGGCACTTGTCAAAGTAAAAGAGGCGCTTCTCAGATTTGAATTGGGGCACTCACCAAAGATGAAAAGGTACACTTATGAGAATGAAAAAGGGGCCCTTTTAAAAAAAATGGGGGCAACTGTCGAAGGAAAAAGAGCACCTATCAAGTATAATTTAGTTTAGTTTAGAGGGGCATTTATTAGAGGTGAAAGTTGTATTTTTGAGAAGGGGAAGGACTCTTCATAAAAAGGAAAAGGGGCACTTATCTGAAGGAAAGAGGGCACTTATCAAAAAGGAAAAAAGGGGCACGTGTCAAAACAAAATGGGCAATTATCTGAAATCAAAGGGGGCACTTATTAGAAGGGGACGGGGTACTTAGCTATTACAAAGGAAAGGGTAGGCCTACACTTGTCAAAGTAAAAGGGCACATATCAGATTTGAATAGGAGTGAAATAATGTGGATAGGGCACCTATTAAAAATAAAAAGGATTGCGTTCATTTTAATTTAGGGGTTCTTGAAAAACTCGGTGGCAGTGTGCCATTGGGCAGTTATTAGAAAGGAAAAGGAGCACATTGTTTCTATATCGACGTATACGTATAAGCGGGGGAAATTGGGTCAGCTATCGACGTATGGGTTATTTAAGGAATTTAAGGGTTATTTAAGGAATACCAGAAAAGATGTGGGCACTGTGCCCCCTTACCCCTTCCTAACCCCTCGAGCACCCCCTCTGCATTTAGTAAGCTTTGAATTTTAGTTGCCACAAACAATGGGGGCAGCGCGCCCGTCCGCCCCACCCTGGGTTAACGTGCGTAGATATCGATATCGATATTGGCAGTGTGTTGTGTTAGCTAGCTGTTTTAGCTCATGCAAGGCTACTTCTAATCCAAGTTCGATGTACCAATTTTAGCGTAAAATGGATACGTCCACACGGTCGACGTCGTCTATTATGCTGGCCAAGCAGCTCGCAGGTAAACTCAATTTAGTTTTGTTTTTTGAATTATTTCTCCTTGTAGCGAATTTTGTATTCATGATGTTAGTTGAGTTACGTAGTCGTTGATTCATGTTCATATGTTTCTTTACACAATACCATTGGCAGAGCATGCAATGCATGCAATGAATGAACTGTGCTGTAGATGTACGTACAGTGCATGTCAATGAGTATGCGCACGGTACATGTACATGTATACGACCTGTGTGATGCTGCGTGATCCAGTGTTTTCTTTTGTTCGCTCATAAAGGCATAGTCATAGATCTACTCATATATAACGTCACTCACATAAATTGCCATTTCCTTGATGTTTGAAAACTCATGCATAGATATTGAATTGTCTAAGTTAAAATTCATTATTTTATATTGCAAATTGTCAATCTGACTGGTATTATCGAGTAATGTCCTAACTCCGGGAAGCTCCAACACCGGCGCCGCAGGCATCGGAGCTTTGGGTGGTTTCGTTGGTTTCTCGTGGGGGCTAGTAAAACAGCCGATTGGGTGATATTATCGTTAAATCTGCAAAGGGAGTACTTACAATTTTTACATCATAGGGTGCACGACTCTTCAGGGCTCAACTCCAATCACTGAAATGACTGAATGTATAATTTGAAGAAGTCTTCGATGGGAAAAAAAGGTTAATTCGGGGTACTACACCAACGATTCTTCCATGTCGCAGCGTTGATTAAAAATAGCGATGAGAAGGTATGCATGCGCGGCAGTGACGAAGAAAATATGAATATTCATGCTATCGCGCGCTGATTGCTCGAAATCGCTGAATATGCACGACTCGAACAAACAAAGCCCTTCTCAACCTCGTGCATATTCAGCGATTTCGAGCGATTGGCGCTCGATAACATGAATATTCATATTTTCTTCGCCACTGCCGCGCATGCGTACCTTCTCATCGCTATTTTTAATCAACGCTGCGACATGGAAGAATCGTTGGTGTAGTACCCCGAATTAACCTTTTTTTCCCATCAACAGTAGGGGCGCTGGTCCGAGAATAAGGATCGTCTTCATAAACGAGGATAGTCTTCTTTAACACAGACAGATGCGTCCTCAAAAATAAGGACCGTCTGCATTTTCGCAGACGTTTCATATTTTTGATCGGCGCATTGGCGATGCAAAAAACGGATTCTGCAATGATTTTCTTGATGCATTTTACATTGTCTTTGTACAGAGACCTTCACATTATGAGCAATAAATCCTTGGGAAGACGGCCAACCCATAAAAGTAGACGGTGAACTAGGGTTATTTTCCCCCGGGGAATCCATTTTTGGCATCGCCAGCGGGCCGTTCTGTAACATGAAACCCCCAGAGCGCCGATGAAAAAAACGTCCTCGAAAATGCAGACGACCCTTATTTTTGAGGACGCATTTTGTCCTCGTTTATGAGGATTTCCTTGTTTATGAGGACGATCCGCATTCTCGGACCAGCGCCCCTACTGATCAAAGACTTCTTCAAATTATACATTCAAGTGATTGGAGTTGAGCCCTGAGGAGTCGTGCACCCTATGATGTAAAAATTGTAAGTACTCCCTTTGCAGATTTAACGATAATATCACCCATTCGGCTGTTTTACTTGCCCCCACGAGAAACCAACGAAACCACCCGAAGCTCCGAAGCTCATCCTGCGGCGCCGGTGTTGGAGCTTCCCGGAGTTAGTAATGTCCATGATGCTGTCTGAATAACAAAAATCAAAATATTAATTGTCAGCAGGGGTCAGTGACAGTGATGGTCTGTCACTCTGTGTAAACAAAGTCAAACTCAAAGCAAAGCGTGTAGAACTTTATGCATTGAGCTCTGTACAGTGAGTTTACATGCTCTCATTGGCCGATCCGCTCGAGCGGTTTCAATTTTAAGTGAGAGAGGGCCCACTTGAACGTAATGTATGAATGGGTGACCAAAGTTCGTGGACATTTTAGAACGTATTACAAATGTGATATTCGATCTAGAGTCTATGATTTCTCATGTTCTACACAAATTTATTAATTTCAATTAGGCCTATTACCAAATGGACGGCAAAGTTTTTTACTACTGATTGGTTCAACTAGAAAATATATCGTTGAAGGATTTCGGAGATATCGCGATCTAAAAATTTGGTGTCCGATCGTGCGTGTGCGCTGCATCTAAAAAGTCATAAAAACAACGAGACCTAACTTCACGCACGGGGTTTACAGTTGATTTATCAACAAATGTGATCCATCAAAAATATGGTTATATCAAAATTTGCAAGGCAAGATATCGTACAATCAGTTGGTACCACATTTTACTTACAATTTTGAGAAAATCTGCTCTCAAATTGAAGATTTTCAGACCCTTATCGGTAGGTTGATAATTTTTCGGAAAGGACACAAAAAATTGCAAAATTTGCTGATCTTTTGTCAATATTTTCACAATTTTGTACCCAATTCCAAAGAAAATTTCATCTCTGGGTAATTTTATGTTCCTCTTTCCATTGGTGATATCAGATTTTTGAAATCTTACTGATTTTTGAGATAGCAAACTAAGGTCACGCGCGAAATTTGGTCACACCACCATACATGTAAGTGGAGAGCGCAATGGTCCAGCCAATACAATAGATTCCACAACACACTGTCAAGCTTTATACAGGTGACGCACTTTTGAATTATAACTGATGCACACTTGGCATAAGTACACACATAACATAAATGACAAGACAAGGAGTGATTTCAAGTTGGGTGTTAGTGTTAATGTTAGTGTTAAGAGCAGTTAAGAGCTCTTAAATCGAGCTAAAAATTTGCTGATGAAATTCAGAGCCCGATACCAATATCAACATCGATAGCTTAATACCATGGTGACGTCATTGCGATCGCTACACAGACTTGTTTTCACGACGATGATTTCAAAATAGTACATAAAATCTAAAGATATCATGAAAAGTTACACAGAATAATTTACAATTAGGCCTGAGTCATGTCGGGATTTTCATAAACCGGGTCCCGACGGCCTTGCACCGATCGGGACCCGGTGTCCCGAAATCAGCTCGCGGGATTTGTCACTTGCCTCTATAAAAAGCGCATATCATCAGTATGTCTCTTAAAAGTGACCTTTTTTATCAGTCAAATAAATCAACACATGCATACCTCGGCACAGATCGGTATATTCTTCCATTTGACATTATTTTTATCCATGATTGGCGATGTTTAGTGCCATTATCGTGCCTCTAAAAGTAAAAAAACTGGAGCAAAAATAGAAAGACAACGATCGAGCCGCCATTTTGATTCATGCAGGTTGAATAAATCGGGTCAAAAAACATTAATGTTTGAATAATAAAACGGCTTTCTAAAAAGTACTCCTTTACAACATACCGATCAAATAATTTTTAAAAACAAAATAGATATTTTTTCTTTGATTTTGAACACCGCATGCTTCTTTTAAAAGCTGAAAATTACTTGGTAATCCGACAAGAAGTTTCGATACGGATAGCTGTTGCAAGGCAAGTTCAGACTAGTCTCGGAAAAATGCGCAGTGCTCCTTGTTAGCTGTAATGCGTGCCAGAACGAACCCAAACAAAGACGTGATCGTAACGAGAAAAAATCATTAAAAACTACGAGAGCACAATTGGAAAGACAACTACTGCTCAAAATTACGATAATCAGATAAATAACTTGGACAAAGAATTCAATAATCGCCCAAGAAATGCCAAAGAAATTGTGATAATCGAGGAGTAACTATGGGTACATTAATTTTTATCGCAAGGGGCTTGCTGCAAATACTCGAATCCTTTGTTATACTGCTTTTTACCGTAGAGGGCGTTATTTGGTTTCTAGCCTCGTGTTAGAACACGAGGCTAGAAACCAAATTAACGTGTAATTCGGACATATCAGCAGGCCCATTCCGATAATGATTGTACCTATAGTAACTCCTTAAATATCACTATTTCTGTGGCTTTTCTTGGACAACTATTGTATTATTCCTCCAAGTTATGTATCTGCTTACGATAATTTTGAGTAGTTGTCTTTCCAATTGTGCTCTCGTAGTTTTTAATGATTTTTTCTCGTTACGATCACGTCTTTGTTTGGGTTCGTTCTGGCACGGATTACAGCTAACTACGAGGAGCACTGCGCATTTTTCCGAGACTAGTCTGAACTTGGCTTGCAACAGCTATCCGTATCGAAACTTCTTGTGATTACCAAGTAATTTCCAGCTTTTAAAAGAAGCATGCGGTGTTCAAAATCAAAGAAATAATATCCATTTTGTCTTTTAAAAATTATTTGATCGGCATGTTGTAAAGAAGTACTTTTTAGAAAGCCGTTTTATTATTCAAAAATTAATGTTTCTTTCAACCTGATTTATTAATCCTGCCGAGAGAACCGGCCAGTACTAGCTAGCAGCTGGCAACAACAACCCCATGGGGCGAACTGCTGTGCAACCCATATTTATATCAGCAGTTCGGATTGATTCAGGATGAGCTAGAATATGATTGGTAACAATTAAATACTTAAGTTTCAAGGTGGAATGATTTTAGTGGGGTGCAAAACTGCAATTTCTTACATATTTCATTATTTTTTTCGGAGCGTCGGTTCTCAAAAAACGAAACCGGGACCCGACGGCAACGGTCGGGTCCCGGTGTGATCGACCGTACCGACTCAAGCCTATTTACAATTATTTCTCTGGTCTTATAAAAACAACTCATTTTACACAAAAGAATATATGAATCACATAGTAAAAGACCTGTTTCACATATTTGTATTTGATTGTCAGACAATAAATTAGCATCGTTCGTGCGTTGACTGTTTTGCGGGTATAACACTAATACCGAACTGGAAATGAACATTTGCTTAATCCCTAGGGGCTAGTGTTAGTGAATAGGATAATCGTATGTAAAATATTAGCACCAGCCACACAGGTCGGTTCAGCAGACGACAATTTTGTAAAATCGTTAAGACTAGCTACCGGGAGTTAACGATATTCAGAGGTCAAAGCTTTAACACCAGCTGATTTCCATTTCGGTGTTAGGGCTTGTGTTAGTAAGCAAATAACTACCGTTGGTGAAGGTGATGGGACAAACTATCACTTCCGAGGCGTTCTGGATGTAGCTATCTTTCCGAAGCGAAGCTGAGGAAAGATAGCGTATACATTCTGATCGACGAGGAAGTGATAGTTTGCCATCGCATGAAACCAAAAGGTGATTATTTGCTATATATTCCACATGTAAAACAATTTAACTACAAAAAGGAAAGGACGTGTATGCATCTGCAAATGTACATGAAAGACACCAGGCCCAAATTCACACCAAAAAAGTTAAAAATTTAACCTAACCCCTTGAGGGTACGGTGCGCGCATGTGTTTGCTTTAATTGCGCTCATTGGTAATGCGCGCTTAATTACGCCTGTTTTAGTGCGCTTTTGGATAATCTTCAGTAGAAGTGCGTTGCCCTGTGTAGATAGTACCTCTATTTTCAGTAAAAGTGCGTTGCACTGTGTAGATAGTAGTACTATCTACACAGTGTAACAAACTTTTTGCTTCTCCCATCAATAATGGGCGAACTATCTTTCATCACATGATTTACTTTTGACCAATCGGAGAGCAAGATTCTTAGTATGTGGAATATAATGTTTATTAAACAAACACTAACACCAGCCCTAAACACCCAACTTGAAATCACTCAAGGAGTCAAGGGAGATAACTTAACCCTAATAAGGCCGGGGGGGGGGGGGGCATTATGGCCCCCCCCCTCCACGATTTTCCTGATTGCTCGGGAACGCATATGGATGGCGCCCCGCCGCTCGCTGACTTTTTTCTTTTGAGTCTTGCGCAACTTTTAATAGAATTTTTATGAAAATCAGACCTACGGTTACAAGGTCACGTGACCTTTTGTCTTTGCATGTCAGCCCGAAAAGTCATTTTTCCTAAAAACAGATCAAACATGGGTTATTGGGTCTTGTTTAAAGTTAAGGTGGTTGTTTTGGGAGTCAAAATAGTTGAATTGTTGTAAGAAATGAAATGAAACAACAAAAAACAATAAAATACATAAGTTAAAAAAACAATGAAATACGTAAGAAATAAATTATCAAACCAAGGGATAACATAAGGAATAAGCTGGCTCTTCCAAATTTTTTTTGTTGTATGATTATTCAGAATAGTCTAATGAATATATGTAGTGAAAAAGAATGCTTAAATATAATGAATAATATATGATTTATGGGTAAAAATGTGATTTTTATGACTTTATTTGCATAAATATGCAAATGAGTGAATTTTTCAAAAAATTGAAATTATCATATTATTCTATACACTTCACTTGACAATTTTTCTGGCATCCTTAAAAGTTAAGTTATAAGGCCGGGCTATTTGAGATCTTAAGGGAGGGCCATAATGGCCCCTCCCCCCCCCCCCCCCCCCCCCCCCCCCCCCCCCGGCTGTACTAAGACCTCAAATAGCCCAGCCTCTTAGGGTTAAAATAACTTAACTTTTAAGGATGCCAGAAAAATTGTACAAAATAGAAGATTTGACTGGAATATGATGATTTTGGTATCATATGAAACAGAATATCGCGAGCTTTCTCCTCGCACCAACATTTTATAACATTAGGCGAATGGCAGCCAGCAAAAGCTATTCAGATGGGCCCTTGTAGGCGCCAATTTAGGAAAACGAGGCCGAGGCTGGATTAACAAACCGGGTAATGCGCATGCGCTAGATGTACCGTAAGCTAAAGTTCTGCGGTACATACAAAGCAAGCAAGGCAAAGGCTAGACCGAAAGCTTTAGTCTCTGATATTGATGGTTGTTCCGCTGAGATTACATCTGGCTCCTCTGACCGCCTCTATTAATAATAATAAAGACATTTCTAATGCGCGACATATCCACCCAGAGGGTGCTCAAGGTGATTCTTAGACTTGAGCTGAAGAACGTTGTATGGGGTAGTGCTAATAGTTTGTTTTCACTCTTTACGTCTTGGCTGCAATATTAGTAGGGTGTCTGAACGATTTTTCAATTTTCCCTTTGGGATCAATTTTCACCATTATGGTTGGACAATTAAATAAGACATTTAATCAAATTTCAAGACTCCCCGATGTTTCTATGAAAAGATCCACTATACAGCCCCTCAAAATCTAGGCAATATTCATCCAATTTTTGTCAGAATCAACGAAAAAGACGTACACGCGGAGCTATTCTGTTTTGCTAAATTCAGCAAAACATCTGCATTGCGCAATATGCAAGCGTACGTGTACGCCTGTTGCTTAGCTGCATGTGCTCCTAGAGCGCGATCGCAACCAATACACAAACACGCACATGCTGTCACACGCAGTCTGCATTGCATATGCATGTGCAGATTTTACGCGCCGTTGCCATGGGTTGGGGCTGAGCGGCGCTCACGCCGCCCTACTTAGCTGATCCGAAAAATTGGGGGAACAGTTTTTTCGAACTGTAATAAGTTGTGATCCCTTGGGGCTAGCGAAAAAACAAGCCCATCGGTCGATTTCTACGACTTGGACTACTGTATAAACGATCAGGCCGTCGGTTCTAAAAAGTGTCAAATTTCAGAGCTAGGCTGCAAACAACATTTATAGGCCTATCGCTGTTTTGAGGAAGATATTTTTAGAAATTGGATATAACACCTTTTTGGAAATATGGAGATTAATCTACCCTTTCATATGACCTCATTTATTGATTATCACCTTCAGGATCACAACAAATAAAGGTTTGAATCTCAATTTATTTTTTTTAACGTTGACCAATTTTGCATGGTCACGCAATGCACATAGACTGCAGATGGATGCGTGCAATATGTATGGGAAGGACTTTAGGACACATCGGGTGCGCAATCAGATACCCTAATATTAGTAGAGCTAACCAAGGCAGAAGTCAGAGTGGAATTTCCCTAACTAAAAAGTTGCAATAAAGATCCATAAAAAAATTATTCAAACAAATTATATTATTGTTGTTGTTATAGTTGTTCATTTTCTTATTCCATCAAAAAGAATTCATTCTTGATCTCTCTCTCTTGGTAGATTTAAAAAAGCAACCAATGACTGGATTTTCAGCTGGTCTTATAGATGATGATGATATCTACAAATGGACGGTGATGGTGATTGGACCTCCCGAAACTTTCTAGTAAGTAAATGCAAATTTGCAATAATAGCTTTCAACATGTACATCAATGGTAGATAACAACATTGGGGGGCTGCAAGCTTCGTAAGGAGCAAAACTCCTATCAGCTCAGAATCGTAGAGATGTCATTTCAGCTAAACGTAAT
Source organism: Strongylocentrotus purpuratus (assembly GCF_000002235.5). Classification (NCBI taxonomy): domain Eukaryota; kingdom Metazoa; phylum Echinodermata; class Echinoidea; order Camarodonta; family Strongylocentrotidae; genus Strongylocentrotus; species Strongylocentrotus purpuratus. Next base: position 30,553,026 of record NW_022145605.1, on the reverse strand, counting down.
AGATAAGAGTAAATAGTAATAACAGAGCTGCCAACCATTCCGTTTTTGCCGGAATTACTCCGTTTTTTCCGTTTTTTTCTTCATAAAATATGTTTTTTAATAATTTTTTAATTTTTTAATTTATTTTTTTTAGTTATTATTATTATTTTTTTTTTACATACCACACGTCAAACAACTGCCCTTAAATGGTGATTTGATCACAAATTCAATAGAAAAGTAATTTTAATTTTTTAAAACATACTTGAAGAGAAAATTTTCTCCAAAAAAATGAAATGCTGATAATACCAAAATAACCACAAAAAAAATTACCTGCTTGTATGGAAAAAACAGCATGATGAATGAACATTTCTGCATTGGAAGTGTGTCGCACGTGGTTGTAAGTTTCGTTTTCATGAATTCCTTTTTTTTGCCATCATGATTCCTTTTTTTTGGTCGCACAAGGTTGGCAGCTACATGTAAGTAATAAGTGAGGGTCATATTTTAATATTATTGAGATGAATATTGCAGCATGTAAAATTTTAGTACCCTAATCAAGGTTTGGAATACTTACTTGTACATGAATGATAAATAAAAATATCAGGGGACCGCAAGCTTCTTGATGAGCAAAACTTACACTATGAACATGACGGACAAAGAAAGAGGACAAAATATACAGTTCCTCATTCTACCCTCAACAATTGCTGTGGTAGACAAAGGAACATCCCTTCACTGCTATCATGTAAAAATGTGTAGAACAGGTGTCACATGCATATTCACCTGTTTTTACGTAATAGCAGTGAAGGGATGTTCCTTTGTCTACCACAGCAATTGTTGGGGGTAGAATGAGGAACTGTATATTTTGTCCTCTTTCTTTGTCCATCATATTCATAGTGTAAGTTGTGCTCAGTAGTCTGAATAGAAGTGATGTCATTTCAGCTAAACGTAATGGATGAAGTGAATAATAATAGTGAGTGAGGATCATATTTTCCATTCCACTTGATTCCACTGGCACGTTAATAACATGATTTGTTAAATTGTTCGAGCAGCAGTTCGCTTGGATGCTGCCTGCCTGACTTCTGAATACTGAAACCAATCGTGTCTATTAAACACAGTGTCAGATTGGGGTCCGCTCGCTATTCATAAGGACCGATATTCATTATTTTAGAAAAGGGTCATTATTCATAAGGGTCCTTATTTATAAGCCCAACTATTCATAATCGAAGAAGAGAAATATTGGATGGGGGACACCCCCACGGCTGTGGCGTAGCTATTATGAATAGCGACCCTCTTCTCGTATTATGAATAGCGACCCTCATCTCACATCATGAATAGCGGTCCTTATGCCTTTTATGAATAGTGACCCCCCTTTCCCTGTTATGAATAGCAGTCCTTATGAGTAATGACCTTCAATGTGAATTATGAATAGCGACCCTCATCTCACATTATGAATAGCGGTCCTTATAAATAGCAGTCCTTGTGACTGGCCAGTTTACCACATCAAGATCACCCCCCCCCCCCATCCGGATCCCCCACAGTTTCATGTAGCATTTTGGCTGCTTTCTAATGTTATAGTACAATATTTTTCGGATGTACAGTAGCCTACAGTATGTAGACTGTTGGTACAGGTACTCGTTTTAGATTTTTAGACATGTATGCCTTTAATAAATTAGGCTTTGGATCTCAATGGACGATGTGATGATAATACCAATAATTCCATCATTTTATTTTCATTGTTCACAGTGAGGGAGGATACTTCAAAGCACATTTAATTTTTCCAAAGGACTACCCAAATAAGCCACCTAAAATGAAGTTTGTCTCCGAGATTTGGCATCCGAACAGTAAGTATCATCAAAGGATTATCTTGTGGGGTGGTATTTCGAAAACGATGTTAGCATGAAAAGTAGGTATAGCTAACATAATTTGTATTCTGAAAACTAACAGAGTTCCGTTTGCGTAAAGATGCAGCGAGCGGGCACGCACAGAACCTTACGTGGACTTTTAACATATTTTGGTATACACGGTATACCGATGGAAATGTGGTAGTTTCGGATCGTGCACATGATGCATACGCAGCTCGCACACATTCACAATACACAGAAACTAGCCCAGCTCCATTGGAGCGCGCTCTCCTAGTATGAAGCAAATAAGTATTTGCGAGTGATGAGTGCTGAACTGCTAGCAACCAAATTGGTACGTAATGTGTTTATTTTGTCTTTTTTCTGACCCGGATTTTTATCATGGACAATACAATCCCATTAAAAAGAATGTTATTCCGTCTAAAATTGTGTTATTTATAACTTAAAACCATTAAATGCAAGTATACTTTTACTGTTGTCCCACATACCGATATATTTGTTATAACGAAACGTGCAAAATCAATGCCGGATTTTGTCCCTGTAAAATCGGTATAAAGCTAGTTTCGTAGACAGAAATTGTATTTAGTTATAAAAAACCTGTAAATAAATATATAAATGATGTCCCTATACCTCAGAATTTTTCTTATAACTGTCTAATTAAATTATATCATTTATATACGATGCCAGGCCTGAGTAATGGCATCAATTTCAGTCTACGAAATGAAACTAGCTTTTGGCTTGGCCTTTAGAATTAGAGTCTATACTTGGAAAAAAATACGGCCACGATTTTGCATGTTTCGTTATAACAAATACATCGGTATGTGGGACAACAGTAAAAATATTCACTCACATTTAATGGTTTTAAGTTATGAATAACACAATTTTGAACGGAGTTACATTTTTTAAAGGTATTACAAAGTTTTGGGAAATTTTGAAAAATGGGTTGATAGTGATTCTTTACAATTTGATATATTTGGATGCCCCTGTGGATGTATTAAAAGCACTAGAAATTTTAGCCCCTAAAACACTTCTGCTTTCGAAAAAAATTGAATATAAAGATATACCGGTGCTCCCGGTAAATTTTGAAAAATTTCAAATAGCTCCTACAGCCGTACAATGGTAGCTGCGACCATGAAAATCTTAGAATATGTAGTTGTGGTATATAATTTCTGAACGATAATAGCTAAACGGTCCATTTTAGTCAAGAAACATTGTTTTACAGCTTGATTATATCTTGACCTTGAGAGGGAGCTATACAACATAAAGTGTTTATTATTTACAATTTCGTAACTTTAGAGTCAATTTCGACCGCGACAACGATCAGAGAATATTGTAGGGTCGCATATGCTTCCAATATGTTCATTTGAACCAAATTCACGACCCCATACCAAAACTTTGTATTACCTTTAAAAATGGGATCGCATTGTCCATGATAACAATTCGGAACAGAAAAAAAAGACTCAATAACATATTACCTACCAATTTGTTTGCTAGTAGTATGATGGTTAAAGAAAAACACTGTTACAGCTTACAATTTGGCTTTAAGAAAGTAGCCCCCTTTTTTCAAAAGTAGCCCCTTGTTTTTTTTTAGGCAATGGGGAAAAGTAGCCCCCATAAAAAAAATTAATTCCTAGCTCGCGTGTCAGTTAAACTGTCAGTGACAATATTTTCTTATGACATGAAAAACGAACAGTTGAACAAAACGGTTGACAGTTTTTTAGTTACATGTATGTAAATCATATAGTAAGCCACACGTTTATCAAAAAGTGAATAAATCATGGGTATCTGAATGTCTGCAATACTCTACATGACATACATGTAGATGTATGTACGTTACATTTGTATGTACAGTATATTTGCCTTTGCTTGGAATTTAAGTAGGTAAAACCGTATTTAAAAAAAATACAACCTTAAAAAACAAAAAGCCCCCCTGAGCTCCGAAATAGCCACCGCAAAATAATTAAGGGGGGCTATTTTTTTAAGGGAAAATCTGAAAAGAGCCCTCGTAAAAAAAAAAAGTAATTTTTTGGTTGACTGAAAACTTTTTGAGCCAAGAGTGACAGAGAAGTGAACATAGAAATATCATTGGTGTAGAGGTCCTTTATTAAGCATTGTACATCGGTCTATTTATGTGTGAAATGCATTACCGGTAGACGTTTTATTTCCTGCACTTTTCCCTATTTGGTTTCTGTGAACACTATTATATGATTCTTGGAATCTACAACTTTTTAATGGTAACACAAACTTAGAAAACAAGGAATGAAGTTGCTTTTTATGTACACCTTTGTATCAAAGGCTTGGACAAAGGTAGTGCATATGAAATGATGATGCTCAATATACACGTAGTCCACATAGCTGTTCACGCAATCAAACGTAAAACGAGATTGGCTGAGAGTATATTATTACGGTGATTCTCATTAGAGAATCGATGAAAAATGGGCGGTGACCTTAAAAAAGTTAACTCACCCTTAACATAGTTTTCAGAATACTGATTTAAAGGTATAATGGGCATTTTAAATTCTGGAACTTGACATAAAAAAAAAAAGTTAACATAATTTTAAGAATACTGGTCCTTGTCTCATGTTTTCATGAATAGATGTAGTATGTACATATATTAGAGATTTGGTTTTTCCTATTTGTTTTCTAACAACTAGCAAGATATGCCATGTGTATTATTTTGCAAATTATTTTCAACAAAAAAAAATTGTTGGTTGAGACTTCAGAATGAGATGGGCCTCGATTTGCCTTTTGGCAATATTGAGTTAAATGCATATCACTACATGTATGTAGGTCTTAGTTTCCTCTGTATTTAATGCCAAAATTTGCAATCAAAAGTTATCTTTACAAGATATTGATTAAAAATGATAGGGCATGAACTGGTTTTGGGCATCTTCGATTAGAGTTAGAAGGGCCTAATTCGCCCGATTCAGGAGAGAAGAACCTATCACAGGAATAGACCAGTTCTGGTGATGCGATTGCATTGTGAAAGAAATGTTGTGCAATAGATCAGAAAAGGTTGATCATCTAGCATATACATGTAAGTATTGGTGTGTACTGCAAGGTTCTGGAATCATCAAAATGATAAGAAATTAGGCCCAGTCTGGGTTAAGTTGCAACCACTGTACACAGAAAGATATATATGGGATCTATCCAGTCTGGATAGGTATAATAATTTACCAAATATATCAATGAGTAGGCAGTTTCCCGGCAAAAGTTGTATCATCACGTATGAGCCAACACATAATCTTTCACATGATTGGTAATAAGAGCTTCCATTTCATTCTTTGAGAGGGGGGCGTTTCCAAAACTGGTCTATACCTTAAGTAATGCATGTGTCTTGTTCACCTTTTTTTCCAGTTGACAAGGAGGGCGATGTATGTATCTCAATACTCCATGAACCAGGCGAAGACAAGTGGGGCTACGAGAGGCCTTCAGAACGCTGGTTACCTATCCACACAGTGGAGACGATACTCATCAGTGTTATTTCAATGTTAGCAGACCCCAACGACGAATCACCCGCAAATGTAGATGCTGCTGTGAGTATTATACCCAAACGTGTAAAAGAGCGATTCCATCCAATGTGTCACACAACGTCATATGTTCTTTTTCCATTTATTTCTTTCAAGAATGATACAAATTCTTGCTTGACCATTTAATAATGTTAATGATCCGGCCAGAAGCAACCATAAGTAAATGGTCATATCAAGAAGATTTTTTAATTTTTCATGAAATTAATGGATAAATGTAATATCATACAGGAAACATTGCATGGAATCCCCATTATTATGCTATGAATTGTGCCATCATTCCATTCCCTATTTTTCTCTTTTACCCTCCTTTAAAGCTCATTTTCCACATATATATATATATATGTATGTATTTTTCTCTCTTTTACATGTATTTCTCTCTTGTACATCTCTCATTTAGTGGTTTTTCTCACAAACTCTTGTTTTCTCCCAAGGAAAGTCATTTGTTGAACTCAAGACAGGGGACCCCAGCTATCCTTAAAATTTAAAAACAGGGAATACAGTTCCCTTTTTTTCAAACCAGGAAAGAGCCCTGATTTAAAAAAAAATCACTCATATCATGGAAAAAGCAGGAAATTTCAGAATGTTGCCAGTCTCCAAGAGTTTCTCTCTTTTCCAAGTGGCGTATCTACTATGATTCGTTAAAGCGACATTTCGCATTGGAGTTAGATCGAAATAATGAACCTGGAATTTGAAACACCTCCAGCGAAATATCAAGGAAAAATAAGGAAACTTGATGTCATTCAATGCTTTGAATCCTGCAAGACAAGTTCCTTTGTTGCCATATTTACAAGTAATAGTTTTGTCTTATCCTTAATTTAATATATTAATTCCAATATGTGTACAACGCAATAGCATTTAATTGCTATGTTTATATCTCAGAATGTTCATCAAAAAATCTATTATAATGGAAATGTGTTAATGATGTTGACAGCTGCCTGATACTATTTCTTTACAAAATGATGTGTGTATTTTACAGAAAGACTGGAGAGAAGATTACCAAGGGGCCTTCAGGAAGAGGGTGAAAAAGTGTGTGAGAAAAAGTCAGGATACGTTGTAAAGCTTCAAAAATCTTTATATTTGTGTTTTTCCCAGCCTGAAGGTGAGAATTAACCCATTTTTAATATTTTTTTCTTCTTCAAATCTATTTTGAAGATGCACTAGCAAACATCGTGAAAAAATGAATCATAAGATGAATTAAAAAAAAAAAAAAAAATAGTTTGCTGACCTTGTTTACTTCAGTGTTTAGTGCATTTTAGATTGTTTGGTCTAGACACACTTTATGTCAAATCTGGTATTTGATGCTTGGTGTTTTCTTGAACGATAAGGATCTATACAGTAAGTCTGCCACATCTTATATCATACATGTAGTTATACACAGTGCTTAAGTGATTAATCAATCATCATACTGCCCAAAGTTACTTTAGAACTCTCCAAAATAGACCATTCCTCTTTGCAACCAGACAAGTAAATCTTTAAAGCAGCCAAGTATTTCCATTTTTATGCCTCCGCCCGCCAAAGGTGGTGCCAGAGGCATTATGTAAATCAGGTTCTCCGTACGTTAGTCCCGCTTTTTTGTCAGTGCGCAATATCTCAAGATCCACTTGAAATATGAACTTCGAACTTGGTGATATTATGTATCACCATAGGGAGACAATCGTGATTAAATTTTGGAGTAAGTAGGTCAAAGGTCATAGAGGTCAAGTTATGAACATTTCAGGTATTCGCCTCGTAATCGCTATATCTCAAGAACCCACAAACCTAGTGATAGTGTGTATCACCCTTGGTAGACAATCTGATTAGATTTCGGTGTGAGTAGGTCAAAGGTCAAAGACCAGAGAGTTCATAAATTTAGCAGGGAGTATGATAGTAAGCTTCTGGTGAAATGTAAGGAAGCGGGAACTGCACAGTCAAATAGCTATTGTTGAGGAACGATTCCTCTTTTTCTGCCTTCAAACTACATGTAGTGTTACAAACCCAATATTCCTCTTGTTTTCTGCAGAAATCTGTTTCAAAGAATTTCAAATTCACCAAATTCCAAAATTCCCATAAATTCTTGAGATCTCGGGGGTGAACGATTTTAGATGAAAACATAATCATTATGTTATAGTGCAGTCAGTTCATAATACATTTTGAATTATATGTCTATTTCTTTTAGATATGTTTTGATTTTGATTTTACCAAAATAATTAAGTCAATACAATTTTTTTCTGTTCTCTCTTTATTATTTTAAGAATGTATCCTCTTCAGTGTATAAAACCGAATAAGAACTTTGATAAATATTCTAGAACCAAAATAGATTTGGAAAGGACAAATTCAGATATGACTGGTACTGACACTGAGCTATGCTGATATTTTTAAATTTATTTGTACTAAAGTAATCAAGTCATTTTTATTTTATTCTGTTTTCTCTCTATCCCCATTTCAGGAATATGTATCTTCAGTGTATACAAAATATAAAGAAATTTGTAAAATACCGTAAATCTCTGTGTATAAGGGGGTGCACCTTATACACAGGATATTTTGACTCCTCAAAATGCTACTTTTTAGTGGTTTTCGATAAGCCTGAGTCATTACGTTTTTTGTGCTAAACGTTTAACCGTTAAATGTATACCGTAAATCTCCGTGTATAAGGCGCACTTTTTTGCCGCCGAAAAAATGTGAAAGTCGGGGGTGCGCCTTATACACAGGTACAGAAAAAAAAAGTTTTTTTTTTTTTTTTTTTTTTTTTTTTAGTTTCGATTTATGGCGCTATGCCTGGCAATGTCACCCAGCTCATTAATCAGTGTGTTGACTCACCACTCGGAAACTACAACAACACTCAAATTTGTCTGTCATCTTGGTTTGAAAGTAATCTTTCTAATAGATCTCAATATGTAGTTTATAATAATAATTCCTCAAATATTTTTTTCTATAACAAATGGTGTACCACAAGGTGCACCACTGGTACCATATGTACTCTTTTGTTTTTAATTTACATTAATGATATTACACATTCTTCTAAAAACGACATTGTTACTATTATTTGTGACAAGTTCACAAGCACAAATCAGCGCCTTCAACTGCACCTCGATGTAAAATGAAGGTCCTTCCCCGCGTGGGTTTTCGGCAACAAAACAACAACAACAACAAAAAACGATTTTTTTTTTTTTTTTTTTTTTTTTTTTTTTTTTTTTTTTTTTTTCCTTCCCCAAAATAGGGGTGCGCCTTATACACAGGTGCGCCTTATACACGGAGATTTACGGTAACCTTATAATTATTGTTTTTAGATCTCCGTAGGGGTAACAAAACCTTGCCGATTATTATTGTTTTAGATCTCCGTAGGGGCAACAAAACCTTGCCGATAATTATTGTTTTTAGGTCTCCGTAGGGGCAACAAAACCTTGCCGATTATTATTGTTTTTAGAGCTCTGTAGGGGCAACAAAACCTTGCCGATAATTATTGTTTTTAGATCTCTGTAGGGGCAACAAAACCTTGCCGATTATTATTGTTTTTAGAGCTCTGTAGGGGCAACAAAACCTTGCCGATAATTATTGTTTTTAGATCTCCGTAGGGGCAACAAAACCTTGCCGATAATTATTGTTTTTAGGTCTCCGTAGGGGCAACAAAACCTTGCCGATAATTATTGTTTTTAGATCTCTGTAGGGGCAACAAAACCTTGCCGATTATTATTGTTTTTAGAGCTCTGTAGGGGCAACAAAACCTTGCCGATTATTATTGTTTTTAGAGCTCTGTAGGGGCAACACAACCTTGCCGATTATTATTGTTTTTAGAGCTCTGTAGGGGCAACAAAACCTTGCCGATAATTATTGTTTTTAGAGCTCTGTAGGGGCAACAAAACCTTGCCGATTATCATTGTTTTTAGAGCTCTGTAGGGGCAACAAAACCTTGCTTGTTTGTTGTTCCAAAGTGATAAACGTCAATTTGATATTCCTGTTCTCTCTCTATTCCCATTTTATTCCCATTTCAGGAATATGTTATCTTCAGTGTATACCAAGGAAAGAGAAACTTTGGAACTACCCTAGAGCCAAATAAGGTTTGGAAAGGACATACTATAGTGATGTGTTTGGGACTGTCATGCTGCTATGAAAGAGATGTTTTACGAAGTAGCGATAGACAGAACATGAATTAGATTTCCCCTCATGGATACAGCACACAGAATATGTAGAAACCTGCTTTCATCAACTTGATCACCGCAAGAGGATACAGAGAGGAATTTCTGCGCGAAAAAAATAAATTTATACCAGTTAATACCAACTAGAGTAGGTATCGAGCCTTACAAGGTATGAAACCAATGAGAGGACAGATCAAAATGAATAGAGGTGTGAATAGTACCAGCTCAGAAATGAGACTTCACAAGGCGGCAGTTTGGCGACTTAGCATATTTTCTTATGTTTTGAATTTCCGGATGTTTTTCTTTTTCATAGAAAGGGAAAGGAAGAGTAACTGAGAGCCCTTTGACTTCTCGGGAGTACATTTTTGTTGTGTCCATCTCCAATTTAGTCCTGTAAATACGATGATGGATGATTTTGAGAAAGAGAAAACGTCTGCCCCCACATCTGCAATATGTTGTCCGAGGCGAATGCCTTGGACTTGTAGTATATATGTATTTGATTCTTGAATACTTCATTGTAAATGAATTGTAGTGAATGTTGTGTATGCTGCAGGCATGCCAGACCTCTGGAAAATGGAATGTTTTTTGGGGGTCTTTGCCAGAACCGTCCATGTAGTTCAAGCCAAGCCAGGGAAATCACAAGGTTAACTACCCCCCCCCCCCCCCCCCTCCCTCTCATGTTTTTTTTTTAAATATCTGTTATTATTGAGAGACATTTTAATGCATACAAAAAGTGCACTCTTTCTATCTCTGACTAACGATTAATCCTAAATAAAGTTTTTCTTGTAGATTCGTTACGGCCATTATAGCTTTATTAGAACCCTGAAAACTCTACTAACAGCTCTTCTGACAGCATGTTGAAGGTACTATTCAATATTTGTTGATTTACTGATTTGTTTGTACATTGATGTAATTTGAAATGCAGAAAATGTTTCAAGTAAAATGGTGGCCAATTAATGCGTTCAGAGAAAAAGAAATTTGTCTTTTTTTTTTTTTTTTTCTGTTTGCCCAAACAGCATAGAAAACAGGGCATGCAGAAAATTTGCCCTTTGAACGAAACAAAAATCTCATTTCTTGTTAAAAGTGATTTTCACTATACTCTTGTGTTGTGTTTAGTTTACAATCCTTCAAACTTTAGGCTTATTTTGTGTCATGATATTTCTTAATATTGAATAATACCTTTAAATATTGCAAGGAAAAGCAAATGTAAGCATTGAATGGTGGAGGTATATTGTTGTGTCATGAATCGTTCAAGGTTTGGCAGTTACTTACTTAAAGTAAGTAGCCATTCCCCCATCCCAATCTCTCACTCTTTAATAGCTCTCAAGTCTCAAGTGATCCTGTAATTGATGTGTATTTAGAATTTGTGTTTCTTTCACGTTCAGAGGTCAGCGGTCATCAGAGACTCGTGTATAATAAGACATACTCAGCCGAATTGTTTCACATGAAATGTAAAGACTTGTACAAAGTAAATCCTTTTCTATCAAACACTTCCATTTGAGGTACATGTGTCTGTATTACACTTTTAAGCTGTAGAGTGGTCCCGTGTATACTGTTTTGGTGATATTTGATCTATAAAGCCTTTATCACAACTTATGATGCTACTCCAACCCATGTTTGGAATAAATAGCATTTAGGGATTTATATGACATTTAAAGATATTTCAATACCTAATTTTCAATTTCTACTTTCTCCAAATTTCATAGTATCGGTAGTCAGATTTGTATCATGTGCTAGGGTTGTAGTGTTGTCGTGTAATTCCTATCGCGTGCATTACATCGTCACAATATGTAGCCTCATTTTCATCTCATTTCTATTAGCGTTGCTGTCTCAGGGACAGAGAAGAAATTGAAAACATTGCACATGCTTTTTACACAGATATCCATGCAGAGTTACTTGGTAATCAAAGTCCAGATAGACGAGTTCATTTCATTTCTTTTTCATCAGGCACTTCTAAACAATATTTAACAAAAGAGGTATTAAAAGTAAAATTAATTTGTGTACACACGTGTAAACATGTGTATTCTTAGGTAGAATCTTGTGTAGCAGGTCGTCCTATTTGCGAGTGCAAATACTGTACAAGTACACTGCATGCTTTTTGAAGCCCATGTACAGTAATGGCAATCTTTAATAACTGGATAATTCTCCAGATTTGTTCCACGTATATTTTTGAATATAGCTAGATAGCAAGTAACCTACCGGTATATTGGTTTCAAAGTAATTTATTTTTATTCTTTTGTTAAATAGAATAAATATCATTGTTGAAAATAATGATTCATGTTAGCCTATAAAACATACTTTTTTCATATAATTCAGTGACTAATGTCAAATCCTTTTAATTGCCAATTTCTTGGAAATCAAGTTTGATGATTGTTTTTTTGAGCCCCCAATCACTCACTCTCGGAATCACTCTATACCCCCCCCCCCCATTGTTCACACGTGCTGTAAATCGCCTCCGAGAAAGAAAAAAACGCTGGGTCAAAAATCAAAACTGGAATTGCATTTGTCTCGTTAAACTTCACATTTCTGTATCGTATTACACAGAGGGAAGTGAGTGCGTGCGACCAGGCCTTCGTTGCTTGCAGCTACCCTTTTCCAACCCCTCTCGCGACTTTATTTTCATGTAAAATGATATCCATTTTCCTTGCCATTGCTGTACATGACCTTTTATTAGGGTTTGCGAAACTCTGCGACTATACTTCTATGTCTTCCACCGACTAGGAATGAATGCAGTCCTCCAACTTCATGACTCGACTTCAGGAAAGCCAACTGTCTCTCCGAACGTACTACCGTAGATAAGATAGTGATTGTTGCGTGTGAATTGGCGGTGTGAACTCTGTCTTTTAAACCCTGATCGATGTCTTGAGGCCGATGTTGAATTGCGTAGCAGTGTCGAAATGGAGCTAAACCAATGCATTAAAGGCCCACTGTACTACTTGTAGCTACGTGCTCCCTCTATATACAATGTAGAAAGCAATGCCTAATCGGTGACCATTGGTCCCCCATGATCCTCTTTTTCTTATGCTAATTGAGAGCTGAGTTGATGAGATAGCCACCTGTCAGTGACCTCCCTTCTAGCCAAACTAGTACAGATGGGCTTTTAAAGCTTGTTTACATGTGCCCCGCTAAGCAGTTCACCGCAGGTTTTTATAAACCTTCTTAAGCTCGTCTCATTTCTGTATCTCTTAACACACAGATAATCCTCACTTGCTATTCATTTAGTACACAAATAAATGTCCCGTGGCATAGGAGGTTTCTTATGCTTGTTTGAGGTATTTCAACATATGTAGCATTTTCCATTTATTTTATAGCATACACGTGCCAAAGATCAAAAGAGGGTGTTGGTACTCTAAACCTGTACACACTGCATTTAAATGATTACATGGAAAGAAATGCTTTTTCTGTTTACATACAGTGAAATGCAGTAGGATTGTTCTTTGTGAAACACGGATTTCTGACAGCCTCAGATTTGTTGTCAGACTTCGTTGTTGAATAATAATCAACTAACAGAAGGGAGAAAAGTAGATACAATGAATCCATAATTTCCAATAATTGAGCACGGTATGTAGCTCTGTTTATATCGTAGATGTGCCAATGTAAGAGAGGTATTATTCTTCTGATCTAGACCCAATTGCTATAAAATGTCCAAACTATTTGCCATTGAGATAATTATTTGTTGTAGATAAGATAATTAGTGGTTAGAGGGTACATGTAGTTGTCAACATTTTTGTATTGTTTCGGCATGAATGCAAATTCACGCCTGCCACGGTTAAGGATAACCACTACATGAAAGATACCCAAAATGTGATCATCTTTGATATTTAGTGCGAAGTTGGTAGCCTACATGCAGTGATCATAAAGAAGTGATTATCACACAAAGAAATTTCAAATAAACAAAGATTCCTCTATATTTATGTAGAAGTAATATAAGAAAGTAATTTATTCCTATTTTTGAAGTATTTATGAGATATTTCAGGTTTATAATGTAGACCTTTTCCATTTGTTATGCATGGTATCAAGATAATTTGGCATTTAATAAGGGTAGGAAGAGGAACTGTGTCCAAGAATTCATCATTTCTATTCTTTACTATATATGCCATTGAATTTTCTCTCATTCTTTATTTTGTTTTGCATAAACTTAGTGTTGAAATGAAAGTTTTGAGACCTTGCACATTTCTTGTTCGTGTAGTGTGATGTTATCTACCAGTAAATGGCAATTTTTGTAATGTAATCAAATTTAATGTATACATCTCTGACGTATCAAGTTTGATTACATTGTGCAAATTTCCTGTTGCCATGCAAGGCCCTTAACTGTTTTAGTAAAAGAAAGATGCTGCTCTTTCAGACCTGTATGAGAAACGCAAGTGTGCATTTAAATACTTTAATTGCTTTTCTCTGTTCTAACGCACAGATCAGCGAACATGCATAGCGGACGTTGTTGTCGGCAGCTATTTTTGTCCACCTGAACAGTTGCCGCTTCTCTAATTTGCGATTGTCATGTCATTGTTTTTTTCCGTGGTGTACTACTTCTTGTCTGAATGGAAATTGAATATCGCGGAGACTATTGATATATCTGAGCAGTTATTAGCTAGTTTACTTGTAGTTTGTTATGAACTGTACGCTCTTTTATTGCACAACTGTTTGGGCTAGTCCAAATTACAAACATGTACCGTACCTACATGCATGTGGTCGTTTGCTGTCCCATATTTAACCAAGAATAATAGAAACTTAACAACTTTGAGTGTCATTTTGCTTTTGAATTTGGTCTGATCCAACCTTTCTTTTGTTCAAAATTCAATGTTTGGGTTTAAAAAACAAAAACATTTGGGGCTACATGTATGAAACGCTTGTGTGTGATACCATTAAGGAGTTTTGTCATGTGCAAGCAAGCAAATGCATTTTCCCAAATTGAACCAATTTTTGTCAACTTTCTTTATTTGTGGGATGACCAGAAAAGTGAATAAGCTTTCTGTTTTTTCTTTTAAAAAGCTTTCACAAAAAATGAAAGGAAAAATCATTCATTTGACAGTTGAAGAATTTTGCTTATGAATATGTGTGAATTGTTCTTTTCCGATTTATGTCGCTTATCAATGTTCATGTTAATGGTCCTCATTTCAGTGTAGCAATTTTTGAAGTGTTTTTCCTGATTTTCATAGATATTCTTGATATTATTCTTTTCTTCGCGTACAGTTTGATCGACTTGCTTCTGTTTTATTAGCATTAAGTTGAATCTAACTCTCAGATTGCCTGCAAAATATCCTGTGTCTGCATTTGATGCTTTTTTTTTTCATTTTCATTTTTTTGGTCTCTTTGTTACCCAAAATTGATTGATAAACATTCTTTTCCATTGAATTGTTGAATATTTTTTATTTAGATCACAATGCATGTCAGGACATTTTGTAATTTTGTAGTCATGTATAGATGTTAGTCTGTTGTACATGTATGTTGGATTTCATTTCTCAGAGATACGACGACATGGAATGATATTGTGATGCCATGTTTGTAGGTCGAACAGAGAGAAAGGCAATTACTATGAAAAACAAAAATACTGACTCTGATACGATTGTACATTTGTAATAAACCATATTGACTGTCAGAAGTTCAAATACAATGCCAACGTGCTGTGCCTTCTGTGTTTGTTTTACATGTACTGTACAATGTAGTCTCATACTGGGTTCATACCATGTTCACATTGCCAAATAAGCCAGTTCATAGATGCAGTCTGAGCATGAGCAGATAAAGGTCATTTCAGACCAAATTGTGAAATACACAGAGACAAAGTACTGGATATGTGCTCATGAAAGTAATGTAATCATTCATTTATGCACTACACAGGCAGTGCACTCCATTATACGGTACATACCGTTAGGTGGAAGTATTCTTTAAAAAGGGGAAACAAAGGCTATTTATGTAGCACCTCCATCGCTGTACTAGTGTAGGAGTGATTATTGAAAGATGTACAAAGTGGGACCTCTCCATGTTTTGAAGATCTGTGGATATGCAGGGTCATTTGGGACATGTGCTAATCGTGAACTGGTCTTTTGACTCCACAAATCAAATCCAAACCGACAGATCCTTGATCGTTTGGGGTAATGTAATTGATTGTTTGGTCTCGTTTCGATATGGTGTCTTGACTAATTGTTGTGACTGGGGTATCAGCATGAAAAAGAGTGGATTGTCGTACAACAAAATAAATAAATAAATAAATAAATAAATAAAATAAATGTCCTAAAATGCTCTGGTGACAATTTTTCCCTTTTCAATCATTAAATCAAATTCATGAATTCATTAGAATTCCCTTTTTAATAATTAAATCAAATTCATAAATTCATTAAAATTCCCTTTTCAATAATTAATCAAATTCATAACTTTATGAGAGGGAGGGGGCCGAAAATGACTAAGATTTTAATTCAATTTTGTTTTGTATTCCTTTATATATGTATTCTGCGTTCATTCAGCTTTCCATTGATATGAAGTTGTATTTTCATTGGACAGGGTCTTTGTACAGATTTCTCTGAAGTGTCCTACTAGCCATACATGTACTGTGTTTCAATCAAGATCGAATCAAGGCATTACCGGTAAAAAAAAAAGCACACACCTACAAACATCCCTATACAAAAACACAAACACCTTGTACAATTAAATACATGTACCCAACTTCCAAAAATCAGACAAACGACATCAGATTATTCATAGCAAAAGATGTTTATACTTTCATTTCTTACATCGCCGGCTCATGCCATATATCACAATTACATGTCAAAGATCATACTTTACAACTGAGTTACTTTCCAATAACAAGTTTTGTTAATATCCATACTCCATGAATAACCTCATATAATATAATGGGTAATTCCTTTTCACAGATTACAAAAAATTATTAACTTTCAAATACATGCATAACAGTTGAGAACAATTAAAAAGATCATGTTAAGTTAACCTCTCCCTATGGTGCGTGTATCACATGATAAGATATTTATAAGGCTATGGGCTGTATTGCAGGGTTTCAATTCATCACTGTTATGTAATCTAATAAAAACAGAGCATCAAGGATTCTATGTTAGATAAATTAACGATGCACTGTAGTTATATTTTCATGAAATCATCGATCCTTGCAATTTCGCGCTAGTCGGAACTCGACTGAATTGTCAAACAAGGGCAGACGGGTCATATACATGGCCACATGATAAGAATGCTCAGTCTCAATCAAATTATTAAACCTATCAGCTGACAAATTACATACCGGGTAACCAACAAATAGATCACAAGTAAATCGATAGCATCATCACACCTTGAAATAAACTAAAAAGAAATTGGAAATATAGATTGTATTCAAACAAATGCCATCGTGCAGCATTTCAATGACCGGTATATCAAAGTTTCATGCATCATGATTCTCGCCACATTAGCCGAGCACATACATGCAACAGGTCAAAAATAAATACATACTAGCATGCAAAGCACATAAAGGATAAGACGGAATTCATGATAAGTAGGAAGGCAAGAACCTGTCCACTGACATTGTATTTTTAAAGAAACGAGAGTTGAGCACAGGGAGGCGCGATGGCTAAGTGGTATGTAGTGGTCTTGTAACCGGGAGGTCCCAGGTTCGAGACCAAGTTGATGCGCTAGTGCCCTTTGATATTAAAGGCATTAATCTTCATTACTAAGTCCCTTGGAGAGGACTAAAAGCCATTGGTCCCCTGGTTGCTTAATTACAAGCCTACACATGCTTTCTTTGATAGCATTCAGGTACAACAGAACAAAACAAAACAAACAGACATTAAAAGCCCCATTCCCATATAGCTTGGTGAATTCACCATGGCAAACTTAAAACGATTTACACTGTATTAAAGCATAGGACGCCTCGCATTAGTGAATCTTCAAACACAGAGATAAAGCAAAATAAAATTAATGCCTTGTTTCTCATCCCCTCCTCATTCCCCTTTTCTGCTCGTCTCAAGTTATTTATTCTATATTTTAGTTCCTGAAAGGAAAATAAGAAAACTATGAATTTGATGACATCCTGCTCTTTTTTTCCAAAAATCTGGATGAGAAATTAGGAATAAATTTCACTTGGGGAGTGAGTGCGCAATGTGATTTTTAATAGACAGGTAATTTTTTCTCACCCTTAATTTCAAATCATTAACTCGTAAAACTGTTTACATTTTGTTGTGGTGGTTTGCCCCATCAAATGGGAACGGACCTCAATAGTGAAAATTCATAGAAAGGCTGCAATCCATTCTCATATGAAATGAATGACTGAACACTCAATATTTAGGATGGATTAGGGATCCATACAAAGATTAAGGAAACAATTTTAGACTAAAGACCATTGCATATATGCTATTTGAATATTGTTACTATACATCACTATCATCTATAAGAATATACTTTTTTCTACAGATTCACGCATCTACAGGGAACACATACGGTAGTCTACAAATAAAATTGCACACAGAAAAGAAACAAGGACATACATTGCACTATTACAAAGGAAATTCAAAACAGATTAAAGAAAAGGTACTGGAAAAGGTAGAGTTCTTGTAAAGAGGAAAAACAATATCTAACTTTTTCTCATTCTCTTCATCAATACAATGGTATGTGGAAGGATATCATGAAAGCAATATCACAAGAAAACGATTGGTCTTGACACGCCATCACATTCTGATAATAGCATAAAGGTTTGGACCAAATTTCAACAGGAACCGAAGACCTTCTCCCTTTAAAATCAACATACCGGTACATGTACAATGCAAGCTTACAGTCCATGTAGCATCAGAAAGTACCCTTAAAGTGGATGTAGTGATCGAGTAACACGACACTATCAAGCCACTTCCCTTCCTAACATCTATTGTATATCATCAATCATTTCTTCTGTTAATACAAGTAGTGGGGAATATGTAAAGTACATATTATTCATGGAATATGACATACATGTATATTCAACTGTTCCATGCATAGGAACGAATTCAGTTTATTATACTCCCTAATTTCACTATTTAATGATCTGAAGTTTTTTTGTCTTTTTGTTGACCATTAAATATTGTTAGAATACCTTTCATGTAGAAGCCAAACTAGACAAAGGTATCAACATTTCAGAATACAAAATTAAGTACATCTTGCCCTGGAAATTAAAATTATTTGGCATGTCTTCATACAAATGTGTTACTGGCTAAATAATGAGATACACTGTATTCAGATTCTTTCTAAACAGGAGAATTATTATGTAGGAAATTTAAAAATGTAATAGCGTAGTTTGCTACATGTGTAATGTATTTCCCCCTATCTCTCTACAAAACAAACCTATTCTTAATTATTGACATGTTCAAATTCATTAAGTAATGCTCTCCTATCTATCAATACAATATGTGCTCAATAAAGCACTGAGCAGGCATTATTGATGCATTTTCCTTTGCTTAAAATATGTAATATATTAATAGTTATTGCACTGAAGAGAATAAATAACATAATTTAACACATCAACATATAATGGTACCATTGGAGTACAATATTACCAACATCGATTCTCCTATTTAAAGCTCTTAGAACTATCATTGAACGTGAGGGGGTGGGGGCAAATTCGTACCCCAAGCTAATCGGTGCCAACTGACCTGATAATATGCACTCAGCCTCCATGAGCCAGCTCATTGCATATTAAGTACAAAATATATTGTTTTAAAAATTTAAAATTAAATTTTAAAATATTTAACCATTTTGGTCTCCCATCTCAAAATCTCACAAGCTAATCGGGTGTTCATACGAACTTGCAAAAATAATGCTTGTAACCTGGATTCTAACTCAAGAACTATACAAATAATGATACCACTTTTGCAGTTCCAGATGAGCAACACTCTTTGCAATACATGTATGTCATCATCTAGGGGCAAGTTGCATGAAACCTACCATCGATGGTAACTTTGCCATAAATGGTAACTACCATGGCAACATCACTCAACAGCCAATCAAATCAAGGTTTCCATGGAAGTTACTATTGATGGCAAAGTTACCATCAATGACAAGTTTTATGCAATGGGCCCCTGGTGACTGGATTCATTTGCGAATCTGTACTTAATGTGCACCCTCTCCACTCCATATGGCAAGCATTCCACCCCATCCCTATTATTTCACAGGCATTCACTTTGCTAATATCCATTTAAAATGGCATTCGCATGCAACCGGGCATCAATTTATACACCTGGATGGAGGGAAGCGATGTATATTAAATGCCTTGCTTAAGGACAGGTTTCATGCGGGGGCTTGAACCGCTGACCTTGGCATCCTCGGATGATACCTTCATGATAATGCAAAGCTGGTGAAAGCAACAAGCTTTTTGCTACTAATACATGTACAGGGAGAACAAATCATCTAATGCATTACTAACATGGACTAGTATCAGCTTATGCTCACTTTACATTGCACAGTATTTGCAAATGTCATTTGATTATTAATACAGCAATAATTCTAAAGCGTTTGTCACCGCAGATCATAACAAAAACTTACAAGTGTTCATGAAGGATAATCATGATTTAAAATGACTGAGTAAAAGGTAATTAGAAAAATTAAGTACATGTAGACATATTTAAAATCATAATGCTCAGGTTGACCGCAACCCATTTGAAACTGCAAATCTAAGATTCTCTGAATTTTCATCGCAATAATTTCATGCAACATAAACCCCTGAGAATGGACAATTGTGTGACCTTTCAGAAAAAGGACGTTAATGAAACAGCAACTGAAGACAAAATGAATGAAGAAATTGATATTAAAATCATCATCGAATGTGCATTTGAAACTCACGACTATACAATCTTGCAATTTGACTTGCACACATTATTTTAACACAAAAAATAAGGTTCAAAACATCTAAAAAATGTTTACCAGTAATTATTAAGTACATGTTGAATTTGATGCTTGTTTCCCTTGAGGATGACGGTCTTTACATTAATGGATAGTGTCACACTTTAAAAAAAAAATCTCAACCTCCATCAAAGCAAAATTAGACAAGTAAAGAGTCATGCAGATAAACAGACCTATTAAACCTTGTTCTTTTTTTAAGTGAGCATAATTTAAAGGAGGGGGGGGGGGGATTATTAAAATACAAAAAAACATCCTGCTCAGAGAAAAAGGCATTGGATCATGGAAAATGCTTGGGTGCACTGCTAAGAGAAGCCTTGACACACACAAAAAAAATCCATTTCAATCATTTTAAAGCACAAGTAAGGGCATGATATTAATGGTTTTCTTTAAATCATGTCACAACTAACATTACAAAGTACAAACCTTAATTTAAAAACAGCACCATGTTGTTGACCTCAATCATTAGATTAAAATTACATCATTCACTCACATAAAAATTGGTGGTCTAATCTCTTTGACAAACTTTGGACAACAATATACTCTTCATGGTCATAATTGGTATCAGACATACATGTGTACTTGCAATGTTCATAGACATTACAAATCTAGAATGAATATACTACAATAAACTTGGAGTTGAACAACCCATATTCATACAAAATTGCACATATTTTGTTTTATCTGTACATGAGAATCGACCCTTGTCAACAATTTTGTTGGTTTCATCAACTCTCCTGATCTTCACCAGAGTTTTGCTTCCTTTTCCTACATTCATCACATGCAGTCTTTTCTCAGCTTTAAGACTTCCATCTAAATATCCATGTTTTTCCCCTCCCGTGATAACAACCAAAAATGAATCGTCGCCTGGCTGGCAGAAGGGCGTTAGCTCGAATTTCAGGTAAAAAATGAAGCGCTAAGCAGAAGGGCATTAGCACTAAATCACCTCAAACTTTTTATAAAACTGACTTATTACCTTTTAAAAATTGTGGCCTTGTACTAATATAACATTTCTATTAGTCTTTTATAATTTAAACCAATTTTCGGGACAGAAAGCAGTTTAAATATAAAACAAATCTTTAAATGTGAATAATTCGAAAAGTAGTTTTCGAGTCGCTTGCGCTAACCGTTACGCCCTTCTGCCAGCCGGCCGACGAAATGAACAAACAAACAGCAACAAAAAATCTGAAAATAACCAGGAGCAATATTAAACTGAGCGAACATTTAAATAATCTCTTAATATCAAAGTAACTCTAAAACGAAAACCCTGCATCAATCCACTTTGTGCCTCACAGCAAATGCAGTGTATATTTTTCCTGAAAACTGAAAACTCAATATGTTCATCACACCTCAATATAAAAATAGAATATGAACCTTATTGGTTCTCTTTCATGAAGAAAGCTGTCTGGAATCGCTTATGGTCTGCAATTTCAAAGTAAATCTTTTTGAAAAGTTGTAAACCAATAAAATAAAATCAAAACAAGTGTAAGTACCGTAGACAAAACTATAAAAGCGATTCGCTTGAAATTGGAAAACACTTGTAATTGATGTAAATGTTCATCGTGAATGGCAATCATGGCAATGACCAGAACTTTTTTTTGGAGTTCGCCAATCACAGAAGTTGAGTTTGCAAAATAACAATTAAAATTTCCTAAAACTAGCAAAGCTAGAGCAATGTTAAAGAGTCGTGATCACGATAATCACTTCCATGACATGTGGACATTTGATATTTGGACATATGTAATATATATTGAGATTGGGAGTGTAGTTATAGCAGTGCTCAATATTGACGGAGGTCCAGTGCTCTTGGCTCCAACTTTTAACTCCAGGGTCCTGTTTCATGAAACTTGTTATCAATAACAAGGTACAATAATTGTTATAAGCTACTGAAATCCTTACGCTTGATTGGCTATGAGCCATTTTGTCAGAGATCTGTGACACTTGTTATTGATAACATGTTTCGTGAAACAGGGTCTAGATTCTGAACATTTTGAAGAAGAAAAAAAGGTTTAATAGATACAGACCTAACATATTTCAATCTAGACCCAGGGAAAAAAATTATATTTATTTTCCGGGGGCTACTTTTCAAGCTTGCCTGCATGAAAATAACATTCTAAAATTTGTTTTGCATTGAACTCTATGCAAATTTACAGGGGCTCTTTTCTGATTTTCGGGGGCTATTTTGGGCATTTCGGGGGCCAATTCGCCCCGAGCCCCCATGTATTTTTTTCGCTGTCTAGACCCCTTAAGTGAAGTTTGTAGCATAGAGTTCTTTTCATTGAGAGAAAAGGAAGGAAATGATTACAAAGGATGAGGATATTAAACAAAGAGAGAGGAAGAAGATGAAAAAGACAGAGAAAATTCAAGAAATGGTCTTTATACTGAAGGTATGAAGGTAAAATGTAAGAGGGTATCCTACAAAAATATAACAGACTCCATGTATGTCTCAGATGGCAATGGATAGAAGAGCGGAAGGAGGAATAGGAAAGTCTGCTCAGTTCTGCACCTCTTTGGGTCATCATTAATATCATAATGAACATGAAACATACAACATACATCTTACTTAAAACAAAGTTTCTTGCACATTCCCTCTTCTCAGTACACATTTATCAGCTCACTTTGCAAAAGTGGAGTTTAAAAACAAAAACAAAAATTCACCTCAAAATGTCACACAAGTGAGACGGATCCTTGGCTTGAAAATAAATAAATAGAATGAACGAGATACAAACATGATTCATTGCAAAAGACATCACGTTTCACATTCATTTTCAAATAATATGAATACAAATGATTAAATGCTAACACATCCTCCGAAAGTCTTTTTATCCCTGCAATGGCCGTTTCAAGCCTACATGTACGCTTCCCAACAGGTCCTGCAAATAATAAAAGCTTGTAATCCTTGCATCCATTTTCGGATAAAATGTAAATACCAATGACGAAAATGCAACATGTTTTCCCAAAGTCTTTTTTATCTCTGTGATGGGAATATTTCATGCCGTAATTTCTCAAGCCCTGCAATTCATAAATGCTCCGATCCGTTCCAAATGCAGCACGATCGACGATTCAAAATTCTTCCTGAACGATGGTTGGTGCGTTTCCACTATGCCGTTTCTTACATGCGTTTCACACCAAGGTCCTGTCTAGGGCAACCACATGCGGACTTCACCCCAGACTAAAATTGGACATGAAGGATGACCTGGCTGGAGTACTCCAGTACGCAGGGTAGTAGTGAGCCAGGGTTCAAATCTACCCAAGACAGGCTAAGGGTAGGGCAAGTAACGCCCAAGTTGCCAGCCACCATGTTGCACACTTTTTCCTCCGTCGATTCAAGAGAGGGATGCTGTCCCTCGAAGATCTCAGTCTTATTCGTCCCTTGTAAGCCAGGGTAGGCCTACATGTAGGTAAGATCTACACGTACCCTTAACCATCCACTGTACGCTAGAATGATGCCTTAGATGCTATCCTCCATCTCACCTTTTCTCAGCTCATCCTATGTATGCCTGGGTAAAATTGACCAAAGACCGTTGAGGAACGCTAGGGTAACGCCTTGAACACCAACCTCCATCTCATACTTGCTCCTTCCATCAATTCACGAGAAGAATGCCATCTTTCGCTCAGATCAGTCCCATCCATCCGTTATCATGCGGAGTCTATAATCTCACCAAACCAAACCAACAACCTTCACATCTTAGTTGCAGGTTAACCTTGTATGCCAGCACACACATTGATAATGTTTATATATAATATAAGGCAAGATTGGTGTCAGAGCGTCTCTGAAAACGTCCTCTCTAATCTGTCCGCGATCGCAGGCCGCTTTAGAACCGTCCGAACGTGAGAGACCAACGCTTTCTCCTTCACACCCATGGATAGAAGCTATAAAAGAAACAAAGACAAGTAAGATTAGCCGTCATTTCCATGTGTTTATATCTGTAATCCAATCCAGAGTTTTAATTCCTCAGCATTACATCATGATTTAAGTATGTTGCAGATTATATCTGTGAAGTAGAAACATAAAAAAAATAATTTGGAAGTACAAAATAATGTACAAATTGTTTCTTTTGCGGTTTTTGAACACCCACGTTAGTCTGGGCCCATCTCATAAAACTTGTTATCAATAACAAATTCAAAAATTCTATGAGAAATTTGCTCTCGGCCAATCAAATGCCACGATTTCAGTAGCTTATAACAGTTATTGAAACTTGTCATTGATAACAAGTTTTATGGAACAGGGCCCTGATCTTGAATTTGTTGTACAGTACATGTATAAGAATTTGTTTCTTTATGACCCTAGCTTCTATAAGATAACCCTAACCCTAAAAGTAACCCTCTACCTAACCCTACTACCAGTACATACAAACCAACCTACCCTGCCACAGCGACTGACTCCCAAGATTCTCCTCCTATCTGTGTCTGGCATACAGGTGAAGACAGTAAGATTTGATGCTCTACAGCTAACCCTAAACCTAACTTTGACCTTACCCCTCCCGCTAACCCTAACCCTACTACCAGTACATACAAACCAACTTACCCTGCCACAGCGACTCATTCCCCAAGATTCTCCTCCCATTGGTGACTAGCATACAGGTGAAGACAGTGAGATTTGATGCTCTACAGATAACCCTACCCTAAACCTAACCCACCCTTACCCTAATCCTAACCCTAACCCTACTACCAGCTCATTATAAACCAACCTACCCTGCCACAGCGACTCACTCCCAGGATTCTCCTCCCATCGGTGTCTGGCATACAGGTGAAGACGGTGAGATGAGATGCTATGCAGCTACTGAGGAATGTCCCCGTTTCTAGGTCACACAGCTTGACTCTGCCCATCTTTGTCAGGATGTACACCAAACCGTGTGACGAGCTCACCTAGAATAAAAAATAAAATAAAATAAATAAAACAAATTGGGATAAAGCTTTTACACTTTAAAGGCATCATTTAACAAAGGTAAATCTGAGATGCATGGCCCCACATGCTATCAGTGTCTGTGATATGGTGTAATATTGAAGCCCTAACAAAATTGCGCTTCAAAATGATCATGAAGCGCCTCAAAAAAGTAAAAAATCTTTGAGTGACCGTTTTTACCATACTCTAACTCATTTCTCCCAATAGACTGTAGTGTTATGAAAACCATTAGGAAAACATAGAATTTGATTTCGATCTCCAATAATAATAATAATATTTAATTTTTATAAAGCGCTTAATACAAATGTCTCTAAGCGCTTTACAAATATCTTGATAATCAGCCTGGCGATCGGCTTTTAAAAGTCATGGGGTTCCTGACTGACCTAGAGGTTTAGAATTATCATTGTAGCATGAGCTAAATCCAGGATTTTGTTTCAGAATCTGAGGCAAAGTTACCCAATCCCTTTAATACAACATGCATACTTTCAATGGAATATAGAGCCATGAAAAGGGCTGGTGAGCACCACAATGAACTCTAAGGGTGGTATTCTCGAAAGCGGCCTAAGTTAAACCTGGCCTAAGTTAAACCGTGGTTTAGTTAGGCCAGGCTTAACTTAGGCCGCTGACCTAAGTCATTTTCGTTTCTCGAAAGGTGGCCTAACTGATCCATGGTTTAAACCTGGCCTAACTTAGTCCATGGATTATTCACCATGGTTACAGTTTCTGCACATGCTCAGTATAAGCTGCGACGTCACAATGCACTAAGACAATGGGCTAAGACAATGGATGCGCGCAGTGTGGAGAGGATGCATCACCTCGACAACTTGAGCAATATGACGTCCAGGGGCGGCGGAGCGACTTCAAAAGCAGGGGGCAGCATCAACAAAAAGGGCACTTGCTGGAATTGTATCATTGTTAAAAGGGAAATTATCAGAGGTTAAAAGGGTCACATATCGCACCTGAAAAGGGGCATTGAACATATTTTAAAAGGGGCACTTATGAGAATGAAAAAGAGGCACTTAAAAAAAAGGAAATGTGCATTTGTTGAAAGAAAAGGGGCACCGATAATTTTGTTAATAGGGGCACCTCTCAAATTTAAATAGGGCAATTATCAGAGGTGAAGGGGCACTTCTCGTACCTGAAAAGGAGCACTTACTAGAGATTTAAAAGGGCACTGAAAACAATGGAAAATTGACACTTATTGCCAAGGAAAATGGAAACTTGTCAAAGGAAAAGGGGCGCATTTCAAAATTAAAGGGGCACTTATCAGAGGTGAAAAGGGGGAGGGGCACTTCTTACAAAGTTAAAAGGGCACTTACCTATATAAAAAGGGGCATTTGAAAAAGGGGGCACTGTACCCCCCCCCCAACTCTTTCTCCCTATCTCCATCTCTCTCTCTCTCTCTCTCTCTCACACACACACACTATCTCACATCATTGTTTATTTCTCATTTTCATGACATCTCTCACCATTAAATTGTTCTTTCTCATTTGGTTCCCTTTCTCTTTTACTCTATCTCTCTCTCTCGCTGGCTCTCTGTTCTCTCACTGTTCTATTTCCAGACTTTTTCCATGTATAATTCAATGAACCCAACAGTATGCACACTTAAAATCAAAAGATATGAAAGGAATATTGTATATAACATATCAACAATTATGTTCAATTTATTTATTTTTCTTAAAACAGAAAAGATTGTAATTCACGATGAATACGATTATAAAATTGAAGGTCAAATATTAAGCTCCAATAGCCTCATAATCTGCTACTTGAAATTATTAGAATTCAAAGTTATGTATTTGTTACATTACTTTTTCCCATTTTTTAAAAACAAAGCATAGTCTACTTTTGAGCCGTCTTTCTTTTGCAGGGAATCTGTTATATCATGACTTGCACTATATTATAAAACACATTATAAAACATGATTTCTTAAATGACTCAAAAATCACAATTTTTCCAGTGAAACAATAATAATAATAATAATTACAGTGCTTATATAGCTCCTAACACTTACTTTGTCAGAAGTCTCTAAGCGCTCTACAATAATGCAGCATAATTACCCTGGCTTTAGCAGTGCAGCTGTTACAATGAACATCTGATGTACATAAAAACATCCTTATGAGTGATGGTTGCTTTGGGGTTCACACACACAACAAGGACATATCAGGCTTTTTATCAATGGTTGCTTGTTTGTTA
Organism: Strongylocentrotus purpuratus; assembly: GCF_000002235.5. NCBI lineage: Eukaryota > Metazoa > Echinodermata > Echinoidea > Camarodonta > Strongylocentrotidae > Strongylocentrotus > Strongylocentrotus purpuratus. The sequence continues at coordinate 30,525,593 of NW_022145605.1, read as the reverse complement.
CCATAGCTTCATGTTATGAGGATCATAATACAAAGGTTTTGATCCCCATGCAGTCACAGTTACAGCAGATAGAGTCTGGTTCATTGAAGAGGCTAAGTAGAACTTCATAGTCCTTGCAAGTATGGCTGTTGAATAAAAAGAGGAAAAAAATGAAAGGAAGCACATTGAAACCTATTTCTGTTAAACATTAAAAAGGTCTTGCATGTACATTGTGACCAAAGTAGACTTACATGCACATTGTGGTAAAAGTGGAGTGCATAATCAATTACTTGAAAGTATTGATGGGAAAATGTGAATGAACAAATGCCCTCCTTGAAGTACCTGGGCATACAAACAACAACTTATTCGTACAGCCTACCTGTCTGAAACTCAGCAGCTCAGTAGTTCTCCTTCCTCTCTCTGAATTTGTCTCAATTATCAGGGAATTTGCCTTCATTTATTTTACTGAAGAAGAACATCATCCTGAAACAAAAATAAAAATGTTTAGACCTCATTAAAATATCAAAGATCTACTCCATTGATAATTGGTCTTAGTTATAGTGTCAATCATATTCTAACTTTAAAAAAAAAATTAAGGCGCCTTTCATGTAGGCAGTGACTAGGCACCCCCTCCCCACTCAGTTACTAATAATCATTGATTTACAGAATGACTACCGGTATCTCTTTTAAAGTCAAGAACAAACATACACATTCTTGCAGTACTATCTCATAAATGTGCTTGCACCAAGTTGTACTTGCCATGTCATGGCCTAAGAAAGCCCTAAGTAGTTAAAGTCTATAGCCAAGTTAGTCCCTTTCCTAAAATCAAGTCTAGAGGATTTTCTTTCGAAAACTTTTCATTAAAAGAATGGTGTTTTTTAGTGACATCCTCACAGAACGGGGCAATTTAAAGCAACAAGGTGACATGAAAAGGTTATTTGAACTAGATGCAAATGATTACTTTAGGATACAGGGAGTGTACTCTTCGTTATCAAAGATAAATATTCCTAAAATAGTTTATACAAATCCATTCAAAAATGATATTACTTCCAATATTATTTTACCCCCCGAGTTGATATGCTTGAACAGAATAAAAAGCAAACAATTTTATGATCTGTTGATCGCAGAGAAATATGAATGCCCAGTCAGTACGTTTAGACTAAAGAATAGATATGATGTTTCAGATACAGAATTGTTATTGGCTCGTTCAGGTATCATTTCAACTACAATTGATGTAATTTACAGAGAATTTCAGTTTAAGGTATTAAATAATATTCTGAATTTGAATTATAAACTGTATAAAATGAAAGTCATTAGTTCCCCATTATGTTCTTTTTGTGACATGGAAAATGAAACGATTGAACATTTTTTTGGAAATGTACAATAGTACAAGATTTTTGGAATCAGCTCGGAAAAGAGCTGACTATGTTTGATTTCTCGATTTTAACCGAAAAAACGGTAATTCTTGGTATATTGTCGAAGAATTATATTCTTTTTAATCATATATTAATAATTGCAAAGAAAACAATTTACCTAAATAGATGTAAATTAGTTAAACCAAATATTTCTAACTTCATGTCCTTATTGATTAAATCATATAAAATGGAGAAATACATTGCTATACGCAATGACAAAGAAGCTGCCCATGACAGCAGGTGGCAGGGCATGGCCCAATGGATATCTACTGTCAGATAAGAAAGATTTTTTGTTGTTGTTGATAGGTTAATAAGCTGTAACGTTCAATGTATTATGTAATCAAATGTTCATTTTCACTGGTGTGTGAATAATTTGTCAAATCAATGTGCTGTGAAGTGACCACAAAATAAAAAAGACAATTTCAATACAAAAAAAAAAAAAAGTCTAGAGGTCTACATCTTACTTAGATAACCAACCGACAGTTGGCCTAACCTAGATGTAAACGCAGCCTGGGTTGTAGATTTTACAAGGCCCTAATCGTTAGAGCCCAACTTTTCCATTTTAGTTCAATCTAACATTAGACCAAAGATTGTCTTATTGTTTATGTTATCTCCCAAAATGAGCTTCGTGAAAGGGAAAAAAGTAAAATGAAAATTTACTGCACTGTACTTTACTGCAGTCTGTAGGTCGTTAAGTCTTATATGGTCTAGAATTGTTAGCGGTAGGTTTGAATTTTCTTCTGACCCAAATTTTAAAGTAGTTAATCAACTGTTGATTATTTGTGTCGTATTTTCAGAGATAGTTCCTCCCAAAAGTCTAGACCAAGCTGTCACTGTCAGGAGTGACTGGTAGCCATGGCAATCGAGCTGAAAATATTAGCTCGTGCCTATGTAAAATGAATAAAAGTTTGAGTGTAGTTTGCACCTACATTCATCAGACAAAACAATTTTAAATCACTTCATAATGTACCTGTAGACACATCTGCAGATTCATGAAATCAGCAGATCTTTTTTAATAAAAATTGTATAAACATGATTTAGTTTACAAAATTTAGGAGTAATTACAGCTTTACTCACCAGCAGACTTTCCAAGAAAAATGGAGTATCTATTTTTCCTGTTCAGGAAATAACTGGTGTTGGGCCAACTGGCTTAAAGACGCCTATGTGGGTGCAATCAATAGCACCGACCATATTAATGCCAGGGAAATGGCAGTAATTATAAAAATTCATGTTGGGTCTGCACTCTGCAGGACTGCCTCTCTTGTTGAAGGAATTGAGATGTATTGGTCCGATCTCCTGGCAATGGCTATTGAGATGGACTTCACAAGGCGGGACACCGTAGCTTGGGAGAGGCCTTCTTTTTTCATCCCCATGCATCAATTGAAAAGAACCTGAAATAGCAGAAAATCAAGATGAAAAATATGTTGATATTTGATAAGAAATTACAATTTCTCTTTCTCTGTAGTTTACTAACTAATAGGGCAATTCCACGGTAACGGAAGGACACTCAGACAAGATTTTTGAACTTCAGGTTCATACTAAAAGAACTGTTTTATTAGTATAAGATGTGAAACAGTATAGATATAATACCTATATAAGTGCCTTTAATTTTCACACAAAAAATTGTCATTATAGCTAAGTAGTTTAAGAATGTGCATATTAATTATCTCGGTAACGGAAGGACATAAAAATGGACATGGTTTTTCCAGTTAATTAGTGTTTATCCAAACTTTGTGAAGTTGATGAAGCTTCCCACTTGACTGAAACACATTTTGTTCCCCATAGTTTAATACATACTAATAAAACATTTCTTTTAGTATGAACCTGAAGTTCAAAAATCTTGTCTGAGTGTCCTTCCGTTACCGTGGAATTGCCCAATAGTATTATTAGACTAAACTACTGTAACATTATCAGCAAATGTATATCCAAAAAAAGGAAGCTTCTGTCCATTTCCTTTCAATTTCTATTAGACCTGTCTAGACTAGACTCTTATTGATGAAATTTACATCTAGGTCTATTAATATTGTTTTAAAAAAAATGTTTTCTTGGGGGGGGGGGTGGTTATGAAAATCATCATCATCCTGTATAAAATTATCGCACCAACAGCCACAACTAGCACTGCAGCTCAGGCAGAGGTGATACCAGACCGAAATTTCTGTCTCTTTCGTTTGTTAGCCTCTGATTTGGGTAGGGTCGGCTCCTGAAAGAGAGGAGCCGATGTTATGTTTAGAAACAGGTTCATTGAAACTAACATGCAATTGAAATTAACATGCCACTTAGAAATGCACTGCAGCTGTTAAGGCACAGTTCATTGTTATTCATATTAGATGCATACACACAATGCAAGTGTATGCAAGGGTCTTCTGTTCACTACATTATACATGTAAAAGCACATGGATATTGAGTCTGGATTAAACTACCAAAGCAACCACACGTGTTTCTGCAGGCTCCATTTTGTTTGTCTCTATACTTACATTTATTTAGCTTAATAGACCTAGTTATTACTTTCCAACCCACATTACAACAGCCGACACTACACAAATCAGAGGCTAACGAACGAAAGAGTCTGCTAGTCCACTTTTAGGCAACAGCGTCTCGAAAATCCACTATAAAAGTAGATCTACGTCTAGCAATGATAGTTTTAAGGTGGTATATGCGTACGAAAGGACAATAGTGCCAAGAAAAAGAATTACCCGGTAAGAAATTGCTCAATCTCAGGAAACGAAAATGTTAACCGACAATTATTTGCACGTATGGGACTGGTCTGCGAACAATGTGAACATTTACCAAGTTTCCTCCAAATTTATTCAGTTAAAAGCATTTTAGATTATCACCAGTACAGCAACATGAAAGTTACAAAAATACTTTAATAGCTGGTGTAACTTTCATGAGCGCTTATCCATACAAAAGAGTGCAAATTGTTATCAAATATAGAAATTCAAATGCAAAACTTACCGTTCACTCTCCGCGGACACTCGATTTAACTAAAACGTGACGTCACGCGAAGTTAGGCCGAACTATGACGTATTTAAACCTGCCCTCTGAGCGGCCTAAAGTTAGGCCGAACTATGACGTATTTAAGCCTGGCTTATCTTTAGGCGGCCTTCGAGAATAGCAAAAAAGATAGTCCATGGTTTAAACCAGGTTTAGGCCACTGATTTAACTTAGGCCGCTTTCGAGAATACCACCCAAAGAGCTTTTTAAGTTCTCAATGTTTTGATCATTATGCTCTGTTAATCTTTTCTCAATGAAAATAACTGAAACATTACCCAATGGAGTCTACTTTATTGCCAATGAAAGGATATAATGTGCCGACCACCCATTTCTGTCTGGTACCCAATAGAAATGCCTGAAATGTTTAACAACAGTTATTGCATGCAAGGTGTTCACAAGGAATTAATGCTTTTAAAAAGTGAGGGGGGATACATCTGGAATGTTATTTTAATTTGTCCTTAAAGCTGTCTACCATCTCTGAAGTTTTTGCCGACTTAGTCAGACCAGCAATACATGCAATTACTGCATGCTTTATTGCCAGGAGCGCTTTTGCTTTAGAGATTAGAGGAGTACACCTAAATCTTTATTTTTTAGTATGGGTCATAATTATTTTTGCTCTCTGTTTTGCTTGGTCTCTTTAGCTCTGGTCTGTTTCCTAATATGCAATTAGGACACATCTTTCACCTTAAGTATCGTACATAATTCTTTTCATATATTCCGCCTGACCCCTCTCCTTAATAATAGTTCAAATCATATTAATGCGGGACTGCACTTCTTGTAGCCACTAGCGCTCTCTTTACAGCCAACAATGCCTAAGCAGTACCTGTTGATCCCCCATGATCCCCTTTTTCTTATTTTAATCGAGAGCTGATTTGATGAGATAACCGCCCGTCAGTGACCATGCAGGGAGGTCTAATCCCTCCTGGCCAAACTTGTACAGTTAGGCTTTAAAACATTGATCTTCCTAGTTCTCATGACCTGGCTCTGTGTTGCACAAATTGTAATAGAAAACAGATGCAAAAGTTCTCTAAAAAAAATTGCTCACAATTATATACCGTATTTAAGGCCGCACCCCCGATTTTGACATTTAAAAAAAAAATTTAAAAAAAAGTTGTTGGTGGTTGTATTTGAACCCTCCCCTACAATTGTTGATGTGACCAAAATCACCGCCTTAGACCGCTCGGCCATCCCGCACTGATGCTATAAGTTGCAGTTTTCTCTCATGTATATATTGCGCCTCTCTCTTGTGTATTGCGCCATAGTGTTGCTCATGTGATCGAGAGGCTTTAGCTACGGCAAAACTTAAATCTAGATCTACCAGTAGAGTTTGGTTGGTAAATAATGAATTTTATTTACGAGATTAGCAAAACTTTGCCCTTCATTTAAAAAATATAACACATAATTGTCGGCAAGACATGTGTTATTCTGGACAGTTATTCTAGAAATGTCCATCACCTTTCATTGTTGTCCCATATGTACAAATTTGTGATGTGTTTCATGGTTTTGACTTGCAAGTTTTTTTTTTTTTTACTCTTTCGCCGCATAGGCCGCACCCCGACTTTTTGATATTTTCTCTTCCAAAAATACTGTGGCCTCTATGTCGGCAAATATGGTACTTGTTATGACACGGGGCCCTATTATTTATACGATGCATTACCTGGACCGAGACTGGAAAGTCGTATCTCTCATCATCATCAAAGTTGACTTGTTCTGAATGGTTGGTCAAGCAACAGTTACCATCTAAGTAAGGACCCAGCTCAATGATGTGTAGCTAAGAAGTAAAACAATAAGATAGAGTGAGGACCACGTTCAATGAAGTGTATACAAAGTGAGGACCCAGTTCAATGATGTGTACTTATGAGTCAAAAGGATAATACAAAGTGAGGACCACGTTCAATGAAGTGTATACCAAGTGAGGACCCAATTCAATGATGTGTATCTATGGGTCAAAAGAATCATACAAAGTGAGGACCCAATTGAATGATGTGTATCTATGGGTCAAAAGAATCATACAAAGTGAGGACCCAATTGAATGATGTGTATCTATGGGTCAAACGAATCATACAAGGTGAGGACCCAATTGAATGATGTGTATCTATGGGTCAAACGAATCATACAAAGTGAGGACCCAATTCAATGATGTGTATCTAGGGGTCAAACGAATCATACAAAGTGAGGACTCAGTTCAATGATGTGTATCTTTGGGTCAAGAGAGTCAAACAAAGTGAGGACCCAATTCAATGATGTGTATCTATGGGTCAAGAGAGTCATACGAAGTGAGGACACAAATCAATGATGTGTATATATGGGTCAAAAGAATCATACAAAGTGAGAACCCAATTCAATGATGTGTATCTATGGGTCAAGAGAGTCATACAAAGTGAGGACCCAATTCAATGATGTGTATCTATGGGTGGAACCTCATTATAAAGAGCGCTGAAATAACGAGGTATCTGTTATAACAAGGTGATCAATGCAGATCCAACCTCTCTATATTCTTTAATTCGGTTTATTTTACTCTGATCTAACAAGGACATCGCTATACGGAGGCTCCACTGTAGAATACAGATTTTAGAGTGCGAACGTCTGATTTTTACTGACACAGGGAATTTACCTATAACTAGAAGAAGAAAAAAAAGAGAAGAAATCATGGTATATATAAGAGAGTAATTTTCTCTAAATATAATTTACCTTTCCCTGCAGGCTTGCTTGCCTGTTGACAATGATAAGGACGGAATTGCTATTTTTGTTGTCGCTGCGACGGTAGGTGGCAAAGCTCATGGCTTGAGCATCGATGCACTGGCTTCTATCCGCTGTGGCCGAGTAGATCTGGACTACACCTGAGACAGAGTTTGAGTCACCATCCTGAATGATGAAGAAGAAAAACAAAAACAGATGGATGGTGTTAAGTTTGGTGTTAGATCTGGACTACACCTGAGACAGAGTTTGAGTCACCATCCTGTAGGATGGAGGAAGGAAACAAAACAGATGGATGGTGTTAAGTTTGGTGTTAGATCTAGACTACACCTGAGACAGAGTTTGAGTCACCATCCTGTAGGGTGGAAAAAAACACAGATGGATGGTGTTACGTTTGGTGTTAGATCAGGACTACATTTAATGAAGCACTGCTTGACACAACATTCGGAAGAAACAATTTAACATGAATGGATGTTGTTGAAATTACAATGTAGTGTTAGATCTAGACTTAATCTGATACAGAGTTTGAGTCACCATCCTGTAGGATGGAGAAGAAAAAAAACATATGGATGGTGTTAAGTTTGGTGTTAGATCAGGACTACACTTGATGAATAAACAGCTTGACACAACATTGTAAAGGCATCGTAAAGGAACAATTGAACATGAATGGATGTTGTTGAAGTTACAGTGTAGTGTTAGATCTAGACTACATCTGATACAGAGACTGAGTCACTATTGAGTAGATTACTAAAACACAAGTACCGGTAGGAGGTTGCATGTATGCTTGTTGTCAGTTTCTTATGTTGGATCTGGCTATACAAAATAGATGGGTGCTTTTATATTTTGGTGTTAGATTGGCCTACACCTGACAGAGAGTTTGACCCACTATCTATGTGGTGTTATGTGTGGTGTCAATTACTGGTGGAGGATCTGCACCAAGTGTTTGAGACATCATCCAAACCCACAAATGTAGATGAGTGGTTTTATGTATGGTGTTTAAGTTTATGGCATTAAATCTGAGGGTATGAAACATAGGGATGGTGTAATATATGGTGTATAAGTAATGTATAATTTTCTGGTGTTCTACACCTGATACAGAGTTAGAGCAACCATCATGTGGGGGATAATAAAACACTGATGGGTGAAGTTAAGTGTAGTGTAAGTTTCTGGTGTTAAATCTTGACTAACCTTGATTTAAGTCTGGGTCACCGTCTAATAGGGACAATTAAAACAGATGGGTGGTGTTACATGTTAAGTGTTAGTCTTTTATGTTAAATATGGATTCCATCTGATATATACTTTTTGCAACATCCATCAATGAGTGGGGGAGGGACAAAAAATGCCCCCACCCCCTTAAAACAAAAACTGGTAACCCAAAAGTATACAAAAGAAAAGAGCCTCCCTTTTTTTTTCTTGTGGTGCTTCATAGTTTCAAACCCAAACAGGCACCTGAAAAAGATCATTTTTTTCTTGTCAAAAATGTTTGGCATGGTAGTGCCCCCCTCCCCCCCCCCTCTCCCCCTCCCCCTAAAAGAATTGGATCCAGGATATCTGCCTCTGATACTGACCTCATAATCTCTGTAGAGACCCAGCACAGCAAACCATCTAAAGGAAGGGTCTGCCTTGTATCCTACGATCTGACAGAAATTCAGCCTTCCATGGCGTGGGAAGGCCTTCATTGGACACGAAAAACCTGCAAAGAGAATGAAATAGTTAAAATGTTAGAAAATGTCAAGCTAAAAAAACTGCATGAGGAAATGAGAGTATTGGTTCCCATATTCATGTAATCTAGCTATCCATAACCTTTCAGATTATTCAATTTCAACATAAATTATAGAAACTCAAAAAGAACTAAACTTAATGTTTGTTTCCCTTTTGGAACTACTACCATTATTGGTAGTATAAACTGACACACACATTACACTATTAGGCTGTGCTTATACTGTGATGTCTTTCAAAGAAAATGGATGTGGGATTATTGTCATTTTGGTCAGGTTTGTGGATTATTTCTCGACTTTATATTAATGTTGTTGACCTATTTTATACAACAAATAATACACATTTTGAGCTCATGCATTTATGCACAATGAGCCAGATAATGAACTTGACGGGTCTCGTTCATTATCTAATTGTGGCTTAACCAGCGTGAAGTGCATATTTACTAATGCACTGGCAAACATGAATCAATTGTATAATAATAACATGTAAATGTACAAGTTTATATATATATATATATATATATATATATATATATATATATATATATATATATACTTGTAGGCCTACATGTTCATATACATGTACCTACATGTACATGTATCCTTATTCCATATCAGATTTCAAAGGCATGTCATGACGTTGCAGGGTGATTAGTTTCATATTATCAGTAATTGATATTAGTCAGCCAGTATCACTTTCATTTGATCTTCAATCAGTATACATTCATAGTTCCAAGTATTTCATGATAAGCAAATTCTCTTATTTTTCCCTGACTTTTGTCTCAGTCTCAAATTACCAGGATCATTATCTCCACCTACAGTGTACATACATACAGGGTGTACATGTACAGGGTGTATGTATTTCCAGATATCTTTAGATATGTCTCCAATGACATTATTGCCAGATATCTTTAGATTTAAATGTCTCCAATGACATGTACATGTACGGTTCAGGGGATATCCTGTTTGGACACCAAAGAAACTGAGATCTTTCATTCTGGGTTGATGAAATTCTGATTTTCCCTATTTTCTTTTTAAATTTGTTTTTCATTTAAAATAATTGCTGTCCCCCCCCCCCCTCCCCCCAGATTTTTCTCTAATTTGAGTCGTTTATATCAAATTCTCTTGTTCTTTCCCCGCCTTGCAGGAAAGAAAACTTATCCGCTAGGTTTTCCCCATTTGCTAAGGAGGTTGGGAGCCCTGCGATAACACTAAAATATGACTACAATATGTACATGCATGTACAGTCAAACCTGCTTTAGCGACCACCTGCATAAGAAAGGCCACCTGTCTAGAAAGACCACATTTCTTGTTTCCCTTGAATATGGTTTCTCATTGAAACATGTACTATTCGAAAGGAACCTGTACATAAAGACAACCTGCCTATGAAGACCACTTTCTTGTCTCCCTAGGGTGGTCTATATAGACAGGTTACACTGTAGTGCCATCTAAAGGAAGGGGGGAGGGGGCAAGTATGACATTTCCATGTTTATAATTTTTTTTCTATGTGCAAGAAATACTCATGTGTAATGTTTTTGTACATTTGGGTAGCAGTCAATAATTTCAGCCTTTCCAGTATGAATATCCGTCTTTTCACTATCTATGAAGTGGATACTGGTACGGTATACCTTGCGGTTTATTTATTCCTTCCTCATAATTTATTTTATGAATAGCACTTTCAATTGGCTATAACTGATCCATACTACAATTAGCTAAATGAACATTATGAAAGATGACAATTTCATTCATGAAATTGCTAAATGACAGAAACTACTAGAGTACTTGTACAAGTACATGAACATTAAAGCTCAATCAGCTTTTGTGCAAATCTTGAAAGGATGCATGCACATTCATAGCAAAACATTGATACTTTGAATGAACTGTCATCAATGATGTCAATGTTATAAATTCTTCAGATTCCTTGATGCAGATATCCTTGTTTGTCACTACATGTAAAACATTCCTGTGTTTAACCATGACCTTAAAATCAAGGTATTCTGTGGCTTATAAACACAGGCTAATTAACCCCGCCCCCACACACACAAAATATATATATATATTTTTTTAAAATGTGTTCAGGCTTAAATATGATACACTCAATTGGTCATGAATACATTCAACACAGCCCTGCTACATCCATGTAAAGTGTAAGATACGTAAGTACCGGTATGCACTTTTGTTTGAAACATCAAATGGATTGTACAAGGCAGGCAATGGTGACAACTGCTCCCAGTCAATTGCTAAATTTTAATTACAAACTAAGTAATCATATCCTTAATTTCAACCTTGGACCTAACACCCTAGTAGTGGTTAACCATAAACGTAACCATAAACCTTTCACCTACACCCTACGCACTGCCAAAGCCCTAACCCTCTTTTCGAAGAAAAACAAAAACTTAATCAAATTATTACTGTCATCCCTTCGAAGCCACCTACACGTACACCCTGTACATCTAAATTCCCATATGCACGTGCACGTAAGCAGATCGTGGTTATGATTTTTTCCTGTTTATGGAAATGAAACAGCAATTTCAATGTTGACATGACTAACACTCATGAGCCTTAAGAATCACGGCCAATAGTATTTTTGGCTCACATTCAAAATCTATTTTCAAGACCGATTTAGAAAGTTGATGTCATATATTTCACATTTCTCAAGTGCTTTTGCCAAACTGTGATTGAATTATAATAACCTAATATACTGGTACTTGATTAGTAAACGTATTTTCTTATATTATAATGCAGGAATAGAGTAATTTGCAATCATGTCTTTGAAGTTGCCTTGGAACTTATAATCCAAATTCAAATAAAAAGGCAGAGTTATTTAATTTTTCTCTTCAGGAGTCTCGCTCTAAAAGCCATGTGACAGATTTCCTAAATTTCCTAAATTTCCTAAATTTCTCAAGGAATTTTCTGAACGTATTTTATTTATCAAACATTTTGCATACCCTTGGAGAGTACTAAAGAGATAGCAAAAGATGTATTGTAAGCTTGACATATATATACTATACAAGTAAATTTGCTCCTGTTGAAATTAGTTTCACATTTAAATGGTTTCGCATCAATTGTTTACTTCCTGTCAAGTGAAAAGATAGTGTAAACAGTCAAACTTTGTAGGTTAAATTAGGTTTCATTGTAATAGCATTTGTTAAGAATTGTTGATGGCATACCGGTATCTCTTTCAGTACACAAAAAGAAGCCATACAACATAATGTCATATCTTAGATATCCTGTAGAAAACATAAGAACACAATGCTTTTCTTTCTTTCTTCAAATCTTAACAAAAACTATCCTAATTATGATGGACTGCCTTTTTGACAGGAACTGAGGAAATAGATTCAAGAAATGTTTACTTGTTTATTATCATACAGAAGGTCGCTTGTTAATAAATTAAAGAACAAAAGACCAAACTTGCTGGAATCGATCATTTTCACTGAAATCCTGTGTTCTGTTGGCAAAACATGTGATTGGGAGGACAATGGAACTTGAAATTTTTCACTCCCTCTCCTTATTAATCAGCTACTGGACATTTCTACATTTGTATGTTTTCTTGATTTTCATAATCAACATCATATATTTCTAGCATTCAACATTTACTGTCAGTTTGGTTGTAATCTGTGAAATACAATTTTTGTCACTTGTTACAAGAATTCTATATATTTTTTTCCCCAACAAAGTCCTTAAAAAAAAAAAATTAGTTTTAAAACTGCAATAAAGGACCACAGATATGACTTAGCCCATGTTCAAGCTGTATGGACACAAATAACATAAAGTACTGGTATGCTGTAAAATATGTTGGATACAAAAGAGTCAAACATTGGGATAGTTATCCCTTCAACTTAAGGGCAATCATGTGCCTTTTTTTGGGGGGGGGGGGGGGGGAGGGGTTAACTTTTTATTGGATACAAATCAAAGAAAATGGCAACAAAAACAACAACAATTTGAAAATATTGCCAAGAGCATTTTAGACACAACTGCTCTCCTCATGGACAATTTCTTTAAGCCCTATATTTTAAGAGTGCAATGTTCCGACCTACCTAAGGGAGAGAGGTCCCAGTGATAGATGAACTTTGACCCCACGATGCCGATGACGTCGTCGTTGAGCCAGCTCCAATATTGCACTTCGTCTTTCATGGTACAGCGATACAGCTGCTTCTCCGCTACGATGTTGAAGATTTGAAAATGTTTACCAGCTGTTGAGGGATAGACAAACAGCAAAGGAGGGCCATTAGTGAATATTTGCTTGATAAATAAACCCTAGACTATGCATACTATTCAAAGGATTCAGAAAATTTACAAATAAACAGCTCGTAAAGTGAAGTTCTTGGGGCTTGGGCTTGGGCTTGGGCTTGGGCTTGGGCTTGGGCTTGGGCTTGGGCTTGTGGAGGGGGGTTAAGCTACTGTGCTTTACACTTTTGTATGAATGAGTATGCATTGTAAGTGTTGTAGTCCAGTGGTTTATTAAGCACTCAACTTGAAATTCAAAGGTCTTGGTTCGATCCCCGATACGGCACTAATGACCTTTGGCAAGGCATTAATCTTCATTTGCCACACTCGACCCAGGTGAGGTAAATGGGTACCTGGCATTAATTCCTTGGATTGCTAGAGCACTGTAATGGTAGCTAGGCTGAAATTACTGTGCCTCGGAATAGAATTTCTAGATAGATGCATGGCGCTATAGAAAAATTATTATTATTATTATAATTGCTATGCACACCTACTTTTAGTTTTTAGTATCCCCACTTGCTATTTGATACACATACACACAAAATAACATAGTAAAACACTTTTAGATTTTCTAATGCTTTCATGTCAAGCTTTTGTACATTTTCTTGTTTAATATTTCTTTCAAGAGCTCATAAATTCTTTCTAGTATAATAATGATAATAACAATAATAATAATTATAACGATAATAATAATGATTAATAATAATAATTACAGTGCTTATATAGCGCCTAACACTTACTTTGTCAGAAGTCTCTAAGCGCTCTACAATAGTGCAGCATAATTACCCTGGCTTTAGCAGTGCAGCTGTTACGCGCGCTGCGTTTCAAAGAATAAATTCCTTCCAGGTACCCATTTACTTCACCTGGGTGGAGTGTGGCAAATGTAGATTACAACGATAATAATGATAACAATCATGATGATAATAATAGTTTTCAATATCATTATTCTGGATTCTGTTTGTATCCATCATGTCTCTATGAGCATGTACGTAGTCATAATTGTGTTAAGGGATGAGACATACATGTACCTGTAAAGAGGAAGAGAGAAAGAAAGTGTGGGGGGGGGGGGAGTGGCTGTAAGCATGAGAGTGAGAGTGAATAGAGAGAGCAAGGTCAGAGTCAAGTTCTTGCTGAGAATGTCTTTAAACTCGGATTCTCACAGGATAACTCTATTCATTCTTATCAGGCCTGTAGATGTGTCTTACAAACACTTTTTACAACTAAACCTTCATTATTTCTCTCTTCAAATGCTGAGAATGCTCAGTCTTTAAATGGGCATGTTTACAATGATCTCATACATGAAGTACTTGGATTGTATCAATTCATCTATGACTCTGTATAAAAACATTAATTGTAATTAAAATAACCTATGGATACACTGTACACATCTTTTTCCACATATGTATAAAACAACTAAATTATTCATACCCGTACCAAGTTTTGTAATTTGTTAAATATGTGAAAAATTGATTCGAAACAAATTTTCTTGAGAATGTGACATGTTTTCAAGCTTACATCTGAAAGTAAATAACAACTGCCCTTATTCAGCCAGTCCACCTTTCATTCTCGAGTTACAAAAAATACAAAAATCATCAAATTTACAAGGAGTATGAATAATTAAGTTGTTAATTGTATACAGATATGGTTGTCAAAGGTGTTATATTTGTATCTCATGTATTCATTCATAATTTGAATCCCATTCATGTGTGCATGGACCTTGATAATTCTACTGAAGTATCTTCGGTCAAAATACACCAAAATGATTGCCAACAACATCATAAAGAGTCTGTGAAGGTAGACCAAAGAGAAAGTGCTGTTGGCTAGCAACAACAATGAAATTAATCAGTTTGCTCTGACTTTCACAAAAGAAAAAGAGGGGAATATACTCCTGGGAAAGTACCATAAACCTTTCAGTGTTATAGTGGAACAAGGAAATTCCAGAACCATAGAATACATTGAAAAATGGCAATACTTTTTTACAATGTAAAAAAAAATTGTACAAAAAAGAGAAGAATTCATACTCTTAGGAAAGTACCATAAACCTTCTGCTCCTTCCAGAGTTATGTGGAACAAGAAAATCAAAAACCATACAATACACTGAAAAATGGCAATACTTTTTAGAATGCACTATTATTCATCAGCTTCGTACCGGTAATTGGAATTGAATTAGAAAATGCATAACAAAACGTGGCCATGACATTTCTTTATTCTGATAGTAAACAAGTGCTGGTCTTCTCTAGTACCAGTATGTAAGATTTTGCAGAAATAATTCATCATGATTTGACAAGTGAATATAGGGCTATTTTTGTTTACATCTTCATGCATGTGAAGTAAATTATAAATTAATCTCAAGCAGATTCTTTCTAGATTTAATAGTAATATAAAACATTGTAGCCTGATCCAAAACCAGCATTGTCATTTTGCTTTAATACTTTTTGTCTGTTGAGACTTGAGAGTCAAAATGACATTAACTGCATCAAAGTATACAAGTTATTAAATGCCTTTCATGCTTTCAACAGATGATCTATAAAATAGACATCTTATAAGCAATCCTCTCTCTCTTTAACCAATGGCTCAAATCGATTCCGTTTGCCAAGATTGTTTCAAATTTTTTTTCGACCATGGAGGGACCTTTCCACAACAGACAGACGCATGGAATTTTTTGATTTAGCACAAACCACTTACACTCTCTCTCTCTCTCTCTAATGGGGCACTTACATAGAATTGCCCTGAGAGACTCTTTGGCATGTAAACAGCCACCCACTTCAATTTATCTTATTATGTTTACGCTCCCTGTGTATAATGCCTGCCTGTGACGACGGTGAGCTTGCCGTTTGGTAGGTCAGGGTAGAAGAAAAAATCAGTGCTATGCTAGTAGTAGTAGTAGGCTGCAGCACTCATGGTCGTGAACATTCCAGAAGATAACTGGTAATCGCATGAATGCAAAACGAAGGCCAATTTACGATCTTCACATCTCATCTTCGTCCCTCTCTTTCTCTCTCCTCCCTTCTCCAACTCTCACCCTCTTTTTCCTCTCTTTCTCCTCCTCTCTCTCCCTCTCTGCCTTCCTCTATCCCACTCCACTCCCCTCCCCTCCTACTTACTCTCTATCCCTCTCTCTCCCTCGTTCTCATTCAATATTCATCTGTTAAGTCTGTTGTTATCTGCTTCTGAGCTCCTTGTACATTTGTATAATGTGCCTTTCTCCATCTCATTTTATTTTTGCGTCTCTTTTAACATCTCTTCTACTCTCCATCCTTACTCTGTATGTCTCTATCTCTCTTCATGTTTACTCACTCCCCCTTTCTCTTCTATTTCCATCTTTTTTCTCTCCTCTCTCTTTCCCGTCCTTAAGATTTCCATCCTCGTTCTTTTCCTCTTTTTCACCTTCTTGGCCCACCCTTTGTCTTCTCCCTCTCCCTCTCCCTCTCCCCCTCTCTCTCGCTCTTTCTCTCTCTCTCTCTCTCTCTTTCTCTCTCTCTCTGTCTCTCTCTCTCTCTCTCTATCTCATCTTTTTTTTCCCCCTCTCTCACTCCAACTTTATTTTTCTAATTTAGTTTTGTATCATTTGCCCCACCATATTCTTTCTCTCCTGTTCTACATTGAATATAGCTCTCTACAGAATGAGAGATATCCACATCTTGTAAGTTAATAACATTGTGGTTTTCCCCAACCTTGCACATCTTCTTTCCACCGGCTTCTTCATAAATGTCAATAATGTACGTTTATGTATGCAGACAATGTTTTCAATCTTGTCTCCTCTCTCCTCACCGACCTTCAGAGTTCCCTTGCCTTTCAACAGCCTACAATGTGAATGCGATGAACGACAAATGCACAAATACCACAACTGCAATTTCATTATTTCAATACCCTCTTGTACATGTATCTCTTATAGAAATCATGTTTACATTACATAAGAGATCATTCTAAATTTCTAATGTTCTAAAGGCACCTATAATTACATTACATGTTTTTTTTAGAGTAGGTAGGTTAATTATTTTTTCTACAAAATGTCTTTTTGATCAAGTTACATGTACATCATCATGTAAATGCTACATGTAATACCACAGTGAAATTCTAACACCAATCAAATTCCTAAATTCCAACTTCAACCCTTGATCCAGCATCTAGCCCTTGACCTAAGTTACTAAACCAAACCCTACATGTACATGTAATTGGAAGTAAACCAAGCACTGAGCCTACCAGTAATTCTTTTACAACAAAAAGTCCAGAGTTAATGTGCAAGCAAACGTTGAATCCTTGTATTTTTACTTGTGTGATGCTTCTTATATTATTTGTAACCCTGAATATTTTTGTTTACCATTGTTGTTGATGGTAAAAACAGACATTATAAAAAGGAGAATATCTTAACTAGATCATTGTGCCGGTAAAAGTTTATTCATCCATAGCTTTTGTTACAGGCATTCAGGAGTCAGGACTTGCCTAATGATTCTTGTGTTCGACATCTACATATTTTATACAGTACATGCAGCTTCTATCCTTCTCTCGTTTTCCAATTTCTCTGCATTTTTACAATTTCACTCGTTCCCTACATCTCCTTTGTCTTGTTCCCACAATGTTTTTCTCCTTACCAACCATATCTGATATACAGTACATGGAGCTTCTATCCTTCTCTCTTGTTTTCCAATTTCTCTGCATTTTTACAATTTCACTCGTTCCCTACATCTCCTTTGTCTTATTCCCCGGATGTTTTTCTCCTTACCAACCATATCCGATATACATGTACAGTACATGGAGCTTCTATCCTTCTATCTTGTTTTCCAATTTCTCTGCATTTTTACAATTTCACTCGTTCCCTACATCTCCTTTGTCTTGTTCACGGGATGTTTTTCTCCTTACCAACCGTATCCGATTTCCCCCAGGGTCCTCACCACAGCACGCACAAATCTCACATACATGTTCATGTATGCCGATAATAATGAGCCATGCTCCAACAAAACAGATGTATTCACTGTCTATGTACATCTACTGTCTTCCTCTGTTTTGAGGCTCAGTTTTTTCTTCCTTATTTTTTCAAAAACCTAGGAGCAAGAGCATAGTCTCAGCTCACACACCTATAATATTGAGAAATGCTATAAAAAAAACCAACATGTATCCATCTTCAATCTATCCTTTTCAGTTTTGTTTAGTCTGCTCTATTTTCATTTCTCTCCAATAAGGCCTAAAAAAAAAAATTGATGACTTGGCGTAACCCGCCCGACCCTATTTTTATCGCCGACCCTATGCTTTTTTTATTTTATTTTTTATTTTTAAAATTTTTTTTTTTAATTTTTATTTATTTATTTATTTATTTATTTTGTTTTTTTGATAAAGGATTCTGAAATACTGGAGACATTTTTTAACTGTTTGTTATTACAGAGCCATTCACAATTGTAAATATTTTCACAAGTTGTAATTGGCTACTCTTTTCAACCCTCATTCTTCAAGATTTTGGATACATGTTAACATGTTAACATGTTAACCTCTAGACAAGTTATAAAAATGCTAGTCAATACATTGTGAAAATACTAATATTTGTGAACAGCCCCTTCTAAACCTACATATTCACCTGTTTATCCTGTTGAAGACAGTGTCTGAGATATCTCAGGCTGGGGTCTGTTGGAAACCTATTAATGCGTTCGTATGTTTGCATTTTATGTGCATGAGGGTGTATGTACATGTACGTGTATGTATGCAGGGGGGGGGGGGGGCAGGTGTATGTATGCATCCCCCAGATTTCAACAATTTCTTGCTCACTTTGCTCACACAGTGTGTGTGTCCATATATGTGTGTGTGTGTGTGCGTGGAGTTATTTGAACATATTGTGGTCTACCCCTCTCATCAGATCATCCCCAAGGTCTGAGGACCTATCTACGCCACTGTATGTATGTATGTGTATGAATGGCTAATTTCATGTATGCAAATATAAGCAACAACAACAACAACAAAAAAACAAAAAAAAAAAATCGCCCTACCTACCCTAATTTTCAGTGACCCGTTACGCCAAGTCATCAATTTTTTTTTTTAGGCCTAATGTACCGAAAGCAAGAACATGCACATAATTCATCCTTGTTTTCACGAAGTGACGGTAGTGAGGAAAATCGTAACGCAAAGTGAATGCAATTTTTTTTCACTACCGTCACTTCGTGAAAACAGCGATGAATTATATCTCACAAATGCCTAAAATAAAAGGGTATGCCACTAAACAAAACAACAACACAAATCTTTCTTTAATGTCTACAACGCTCTACAGTATACTTTCTCTCTCAGTTTTTGCTTTTCTTTTCCCCATAATGAAATTGTACTGTATACAAACAGTAAGGGAATACAGATTTCAACTTGATGGTTATAATGCATGTTCTCATCTTCATAAGATATTAAAACACTTTTTTTTGTATACATGTACATGTACATACATGTAAGTACATCTTCTGAAAGTAGTACTCCAATTATTTGTGTTACTTGACATGTACTGTAAGTCAATGATAATCACACAGATCTTTATTTATAAAAATGTAAATGTACTGTACACTTTAATGTACATGAACATGTACTGTACATACATGTACATGTTTATGTTTGTATTTCCGAGTTGGAGGTCAAGGCTTTATTGAACAAATACATAATACATGTACAGTACATCTCCAATGAAATCCTTCATATTCTGTCATTTATAAATTTCTTTGGTAAAACTATTTCTAAGATAATGCAAATTATTTGTTCTTCTTCTGGGGTTCAACTAAAACTCATAGCTCTTTTACATGCTCAACTTTTAGACATCTTTGCATGAAAAATAAAAAATCTAGTTTTGCATACGGTTCTACAGCAGTACAAGTGCATAATTCAATGTGGGCCTCAATCGACCAGATGCCAGAACATGTACTATGGGACCGAATGATGGATTATAAATCGCTTTGTATGGTGCACACTGCTGCTGCTACCGCTACCGAGCCTCAGGCAGTCGAGCACTGTCTTGCACTTTCGTAAGATAAGATCGTGTGTAAGAGATTATATTTCACTATCTTAACAAGATCACATCAATGGCATTGCTCAAGGCTCCTTTAAAGGCATCGTTAAACAATGTTTCCAGTTTTACAAATCTGAGATGCATGGCCTACGTGTTATCAGTGTCTGTGATATGGTGAAGTGTAATATTGAAACCCTAAAATTGCGCTTCAAAGTTACATGACACTGTATTATTTGATTTCGAATTCCAATCATAAATATCTTGATTTATAATCAGACAGGCGATCGACTTGTACATGCACTGTACGTACTGTACATAACTACAAATCGATCCTGTTTTCACGAAGTGACGGTAGTGAGGAAAATCCGCACGCAAATTGTATGGGATTATCATTCATTACCGTCACTTCGTGAAAATAGGGACAAAATGTATGTAACTTGAATTAAATAAAGGCACATTTTAAAACCTATAGTTTCACAGAAGGAATTTTTTAATCTTTCATAAAAACGAGGGTATCTTTCGTTTTGTTGTGTTCTCTCAGTTTCTTGTTTTGTTTTGTACTACAGTAACAGCTCTCCTAATAAGTCAAGTCGTCATGTTTATATATAAATATGATCACACCCTACACCCTATTGAGATCAGATTGAGAATATCCTGTACCCTTGCCTTGTAGAAGGAAAACCTAAAGAGAGGGGGATAAATATAGAACAGGATATGACAGATAGTGAGGAGATTTAAATTAGTCTGTCATCTCCTCCACACATCAGCCGAACCTCTCAACAGGCCAACAAACCCTTCCCCCGCCCTTGAATGCCAAGATGAGAAACTTTGTGATAACTTGACTTGTTTGTGCGGTGGTTGTAACGTGACACTGTATAGTACATTTACACAAAATAGAGCTCACCATTTAGAGACATAAAACCAGGGTTTTCTTATTCATCAAATTTAATTTATCAAATATAATTAGTGAGGAAAACCCATAATTATTTAGACTCTACAGTGTGTAAGAGCCACCAAAATTCAAAAAAAGAAAAAAACCTTTTTGTAATTTATGTTTAAACTTGCACATGAACCCGTAGACACTGCCCAGTATGATGTACAGTACATGCAAGAGTAAGCAGATTGTTAAATACTACATGTAGTTGAATTTTCTCAATGCATATTCAGAAATCTACATGTTTTGGTTTAAAAATAAAAATAAAAGTATGTTTCCAATGATTAAAAGCATATATATAGATACAGTGTACATGTAGATTTACAAGCCAAGCATTCAGGATTAATTGCTTTCTTAGAATCCATGAAGCTAAAACTTATTTCAGTTAAAAATTGTGCCGATATTTAATCATTCTCATATTTTCAAAAATGCATCATACGAGTCAAAATATTCATTGTCCAGCAGGTCCCCAGGCCATTAAACCAAAAACAAGTTGTGAAAAGAAAACTTCCCTGTTTTTTAAATGGTGTTGCATGCAGTTACGCCTGAGTGTCATCTCATCTGTGACAAGCGTAATCTATTTTTTCTCATTCAGGTCTGCTCTATAAATTGGCCAGCCTTCGATTCATACCAGGTACCCTTGCACAAAGTTCTGCTCATACGTGCAGTTAACAGCCCTTATAACTTTTAAACTGGAACAGCAAAATGAAATCACATTAATTACGGTAGACCATAGTATGCACCGCAAAATGGTAGGCCTACTGTAGTTGTACATATTCACAGACTACCAAGTAGGCATACAATACAATGTACAACGAACAATAAACAACTAAAATATGCATACCCATTGTAAATTTGGTGATTTTTTTGTTCATCATCATCATCATTATATTATATTATAGCAGAAGTAGAATTAGTAGAACTGTGGCATACATGTAGTTAGCAGTAGTAGTAGTACTGTGGCATTATCAGCAGTAGTAGAAGTTGAAGTTGTAGTAGGAGTAGGAGTAGTAGTAGTAGTAGTAATATGTGTAGTAGTAGTATGTGTAGTAGTAGTAGTAGTAGTAGTAGTAGTAGTAGTAGTAGTAGTAGTAGTAGTAGTAATAGAAGTAGTAGTAGTAGTAGTAGTAGTAGTAGTAGTAGTAGTAGTAGTAGTAGTAGCAGCAGCAGCAGTAGTACAGTAGGGCAATTCCACGGTAACGGAAGGACACTCAGACAAGATTTTTGAACTTCAGGTTCATACTAAAAGAACTGTTTTATTAGTATAAGATGTGAAACAGTACAGATATAATACCTATATAAGTGCCTTTAATTCTCCCCAAAAAAATTGTCATTATAGTTAAGTAGTTTAAGAATGTGCATATTAATTATCTCGGTAACGGAAGGACATAAAAATGGACATGGTTTTTCCAGTTAATTAGTGTTTATCCAAACTTTGTGAAGTTGATGAAGCTTTCCACTTGACTGAAACACATTTTGTTCCCCATAGTTTAATACATACTAATAAAACATTTCTTTTAGTATGAACCTGAAGTTCAAAAATCTTGTCTGAGTGTCCTTCCGTTACCGTGGAATTGCCCAGTAGTAATGTGGCATTAGCATTAGCATTAGGAAAAAATGTAGTAGTAGTAGTACATGTGGTAGTAGTAGTGGTAGTAGTAGTAGTAGTAGTAGTAGTAGTAGTAGTAGTAGTAGTAGTAGTAGTAGCAGCAGCAGCAGTAGTACTGTGGCATTATTATTAACATTAGTAGTAGGAGTAGTAGTAGTAGTACATGTAGTAGTAGTAGTAGTAGTAGTGGTAGTAGTAGTAGTACTACTAGTAGTAGTAGTAGTATTAGTAGTACAGTAGTAGTAAAGTAGTTGTAGCAATAGTAGTAGTAGTTGAAGTAGTAGTAGGAGTAGGAGTAGTAGTAGTAGTAGTAGTAGAAGTACGTATAGTAGTAGTAGTAGTAGTAGTAGTAGTAGCAGCAGCAGTAGTAGTAGTAAACATTTAATTTGCTGTGGCGGTTTTTCGGGAGAGGTTTACTGCGTTAGGTCTGAACGAGGCTCAATACTCATTACTGACCAATTGAAGAAGCACATTACTCCATGCAATCTAGCTTGACTAATGAACGCTTATGGCAAGCTGCTACCCATGGCTACAATGTACATGTACTGCATGCTACTTGTAATGCATGGGCCATGGGGTGAATATGCACTTTTTGTTGACAATAAGGTTTAATTCTAGAAGGAAACTAAGGCCAAATAACAAAAGGAATATGTTTCTCGTCCCGACTTAAAAAAAAATGATGAGGCAGGGTATTGCAATACTATTTTGCTATTTTTTCTCCCAACATGCCTGCCATGCTAATTATAGCTTGCCAAGCCTATTTATTAACAAATATTGTGCTATGTACATGTAAGTACTGAGTATACTGTTGCAATGTATGACTTTAACAAATGATTTGTATCAATTTAGAAGCTACATGTATGTGTATATCACAGGCTTTTTGTGTGTGCTTTTTTTTTGGGGGGGGGGGTTACTTTTTTTCTTCTGAATAGTAAATACTGTAGTGAAAAATAGATAATTTATATTATAAATATAAACAAAAAATGATTTGTGGATAGTGAGGCAATGATGTCACAGACTCATGAGTGAGTTGCCAATTTGTCAAATGATTTTCAAAGTTTTTCAGTTCATTACAAATTCATAACTTTGTTATTAGTTATCCGATTTTGCTCAAACTTTTTTGATTGGTTAGTCTGATTTTTATGCTTCTATTGAAAGTAAGTTATATTCGGAGTGGACTTGCTCTTTAATTGTGTTACAGGTCTACCCCTTTGATGTAGGCGTAATCGTGTATGTTTATGTTTGTTCATCTTATACTGTATTGTATTAAAGGTAAAGACCAGTAATGGTCATGCGATTGCATTGTGAAAGAAACGTTGTGGAATCGATCAGAAAAGGTTGAGCATCTAGCATAAAGGTACTGCAAGGTTCTGGAATCATCAAAATGATAAGAAATTTGGCCCAGTCTTCGTAAGGTTACAAGCACTGGACACAGAAAGAAGTATATGGGACTACACACACGTGCGCGACACATGCGTTTATCTCTCACAGACCATGTAGCTAAACTAATTTACCAAGTATATCAATTAGTAGGCGGTTTCCCGGCAAATTTTTTATCATCATGTATTAGTCAAAACATATTCTTTCACATGATTGGTAATAAGAGCTTCCATTTCATTATTTGAAATTGGGGCGTTTCCAATACTGGTCTTTACCTTTAACAGAAACAGTGAACCAGCTAATTGTTCCATCAAAGCTCTCCATGAGAGCCTGCTTGATTCAGTACATTTAACAAATTATAAAGATATCTGAAATGTCTGACAATATACAAAAGAAAAGAAGAAATGGCCTTGATTTACATGACCGATTTTACCTTCAAAATGGGATTGAAAAGTTTACAGTCTAATTGAGAAAATAAGCCCTTTGTGATCACTCCAAGGTCATTCAAAATAGGGGCATTCACACTGCAACCAAAAACCCAAATTAAAAAAAAAAAAAATTGACTGAAATTTCTGTTTTTTGCAGCATGCTTGATCTAAAGACACTGATGACTTTCAGTTGTTGCTCATGCGACTCTCCTCGCTTCCATGGTATTGCATGCAACAAGTTGCGCAAGCACCTTGATGTCAGTCTAAATTTTAATCAACTCAAATCTTTCAATGGTGAACAAACACTGCTGATTAAATCTTTTTTTTTCAGTAGTGTACAAGTAGTCACGTACACTGTACATGTACAATAGGCTTTTCCAAAAAAGTGTAAATGATCCTAATGCAACTTATCTCAAAACTAGTTTTTATTAATATCTAATGCACCATGAAGGCCCTCTTGGTTGCCACTGAAGTGTATCAAACTGGAAAGGAGATGTACCCCTACAGTGTATGCTTGCATGAAATTTTTTTTTTTATAGATACCGTAGAGGTCTTCAGAACTGTTTGCAAAATATGCTGAATGGTCTTAAGATAAACACCATTACGACGAGAAAAAAAAACCCAGTTGAACAAAATTGTCTGATTGTACTATGCATGAAGACAATATTCAGAAAAGGAAAATGAAACAAAGTCTACAATGTACATGTAGTAGTCTACATGTACCAGTAGATAGAAAGCAATTTCAAGATATAATTCTGAACAAGGTCAAATCAAGTATGCCTGCCTATAAAGGAACAATGGGAAACAACAGGGAGACTAAACTTACACAGATCAAGACAATTGTTGGTCTATAGATGGTCAAAAACAAAAGAATTTTAATTGTATCTCCAATGCCATCTCATCACACATGTTGGTTACATGTACACTGTGCATGAAGCTGAGCATCATATGGTTCATGAGTTATTGAGAACAGAAGTGGTATTGCCTATGGTGTGTGCTTGGGTGAGCGCAGTCAAAGGGATTGTTTTCACCAGCCAAAGAATTATTTAAAAGAAAAGAAGAAGAAAAAAAAAAAAAATTCTTCCTGGAAAAAATTAGCTGATGGCACTGTAAATTAATGCCTAATGCCAATTCACCGAAGATACACCTGGGAAATTACTACTACTAGCTATATACATGTACTGTACAAAATGTACAAGATCGTGAAATAACATATTATTTACCAAGTTCAAGGCTACACTACGAAAGAATATTTGAGGTATTTTGGATCTCGGCATGCAGCGCGAGAGCCGACTGAAATACCGTAAACAAAGCATGCATGCACTGCGCTGCATTTTTATAATTTCAATATCAAGTCTGTATGTACAGTATATACTGTATAAAAGCACTTGGTTTAATCATCTACATCAATCAAAAGTAGGCTAGTATGAACACAACTGGAGAGATGATTAAGTGTGAACACATCTGGAGAGATGATTAAGTGTGAGCACACATTGAAATAACAGCCTGTATTGTACTAAATTTTAAACTTGGGCCTGTTTCATAAAATGTGTTATCAGTACCAAATGCTAAAATTCTATGACAAATAAGCATTCAGCCAATCAGATGCCACAATTTCAGTAGCTTATAAATAACAGTCATTGCAACTTGTTATGGATATCAATTTTTATGAAACAGGGCCTTGATATGCTACATGTTTAGGCTTCTGTTCAAAATCAGGTTTAGAAAGTACAGTTTGAGATCTGAGGTATTCCTTGTGGAAATTTGATTTTTTAGCAAGGGTTGGGTGCAAACTGAAAGATGGACCAGGGACTTGTTATGGACCCAAGTCTTTAGATTAATATGGGTTAATATTGACAGCACAGTCATATTTAAATCATATTGAAATTATGTTGAAACTCTGATTTCCTTGGTTTATATACATACTGTACATCATCTCATGCGAGCAACCAGTTCAGGCTAGTGGGCATGCATCTCAGAGACAGACGGAGTGACAAACATCATCCTCCCATTTCAGGCTACTGTACTACAGGTTGTATGTCCGGCAGATAGTTGATACTATAGGGAGCTAGTGTTCTGTGGCATCGTGCACTATTTATAAAGGGGTCATCGTCACAGTTGTGTGCACAGTAGTAAACCTTGGCCAAGGCCTGTCATAGGGTACACACTACACAGGGAGTGATAATGATGAAGGCTGTCATGTTTGTGAGAAAATGTGACCTATTTTGGCAAAGCAATTTATTTACATGAAATACACATCAGTTGTAGGGCACGTGGGCTAACAAAAAGTCGGCAATTTCACAACTTCCACTGAAAATGCAAAAATATAAACAACTTGTGACAGTGAGTCAGTGACCAATTATTTTTTTTCCACGAAAATTCGCTTAGGGCTTTAAAACTTCCATCATAGAAGTATGGTTAAGGTGAGGGTTGCTATTGAGAATTGCATAGGATTACTGGTTAGGGTCAAGTCCAATGCATTGCGTTTGTTTGTTCCTCAGTTAGAATTTGGAAATTTGTTTATTGTACATGAAATATGCCGAGCATGGAGCGATTGTCACCAGAGCTGAGAGCTTGCCATATTAAGCCAATGTAACATTACACTTTCACTGACAACAAGAACTACGATCATGTGTTCCAACTTCCAATTGATGCCATTTACATACATGTACTGTTGCCTACAGTGTCTATGCATTGTTAAAATGTTTTATAAACAAAATAATACTGTTACATGTACTGTGTTCAATATTTATGCATGATTCATTCATCATAATACCTCAATCCTACATGTATAGACAGATACATTTGTAGAAGGTTCAATTTGTTGATTTACTGGTATACATGGAGTACAGTATACTGTTACGTTTTAATGTGATCAATATTCATTCATACTGTACATGACTCATCATATTAAACACCTCCATCCTATAGAAGGTTCAATTTGTATAATGTGATGTTTGTTAATATTGGATTACCGGTAGGTATAATACTGTTTATCATGTGCGTTCATGCGCAGAGGAGAAATATGAATCATACATGTACATTATGTATCACCAATCAATAGCATTGCTGAATATTGCTCGGTCATATTGACTGACTATGGCAAGAGCTAATTAATGATTGTAGAATCATCCGGCAGCAGCGCTTTAATTGGGAGCTTTCCTGTATGGTATTCATAGGAAAACCAGTACGCAGAGAGTCGCGTAATGAGCAAAGCTATTACAAATCAAAGATGACTAACTGATTAATACCATATAATGTCATTAGAATGAAGTTGCAATATATCAGTTTTAGTAAAAATCTATTTTGTATTTTTGTTTAAATACGTACATGTATGTAGCAGCCAGGGTAAAAAAATACACAGGGGCCCGGGGCGAATTAGCCCCCAAAATTCCCCAAAGAGCCCCAAATTTTGCATAGAGTTCAATGCAAAACAAATTAAAGAGTGTTATTTTCATGCAAGGAAGCTTGAAAAGTAGCCCCCCAAAATTTTTAAAGTAATTTTTCCCTGATAGCAGCAGACATACACTGTACATGTACATGTATGTTTGTTTGTATAAAGTTATAAACAGGTACTATTGTACTTTAAAAATAGAAAATGCACAGGTTTAAATTTAGAAGGCTACATGTTGTACAGTGTATAGACCCTACATGAATGGTAACAGGTCTTTTATTGGTATTCTATTATTTAGAACTGGTGATTTCCAAAGTCAAGCTGATAAAAAAGTAGTTACAATATTAACAATAGTGCTTATTTATGTACATCACTTTTTTAAAAACAAATTTAGGATATAAACTTATAAAGTTGAATTTTCAGTTTGTTTGTTGTTGTTTAAAAGTAAAAGTATTAATTGTTGGGTTTAGTATTAAACTACTAACATTGCACGGTAAACAAATATATGATTGGATTTCAATGCATTGTGGAAGTAGCATGTATCTCATACAGTACATGTATTATTATTTTAATGTTCTTTCGAAATCTTTATTGTAATTCATGTTCATTTCAGTTTTTAACTGCCAGACATGCTTGCAAGGGATCATGATGTTTGACCGATATTTGACAAGCGAGAACTTTGTATCAATTCCAATTTGAGTACGTACCTTTGAGAGCGAGCCAGGGTTTCCGAGGGTTCATCATGGCCGAGTCTGCCGAACACGGCCATGTGAGGGCGCGTGGCGTCCGACGCGTCAAGTTGATGGCCGTCACGCAGTTGTCCCTCTTCTTCTTCTTGCTGGTGTGACGGCAGCAGATCCAGCGATGGGACGATGCCGTCACCCGGGGGAATGTTACCTGCTCTGATTTAACTCCATAAGATGAGAGCTGCAAAGAAATGTTAATTTATTAAAGGGATTGTGTATCTTTGTCTCAGATTCTGAAACAAAATCCTGGATTTAGCTTATGATGCTGTCATAATTACATGTACAAACCTTTAGGGCAGTCAGGAATCCCATGAATTTTACAAGCCGATCGCCTGATTGGAAATCAAAATTTCATTTTTCATTTTCCTAAAGGTTTTCATAACACTACAATCTATTGTGGAAGATGAGTAAAATGATTTAAACTTTTTTGAGGCACTGCATGATAATTTTGAAGCACAATTTTTCTAGAGGTTCAATATTTAACTAACACCATAGGGCCATGCATCTCAGATTTAACATTGTTAAACGATGCCTTTAAAAAAAATATTGCCCTCCATATAAGATGAGAGCTGAATAGTGTGCAGAATTTAAAGTAAATTGACTTGTGAGGTTGATCAAATTTTAATTAATAGATCTACGGGATCATGCTGTCACAAAGGGAAATTTGCCTATTTGACCCCTGTGGATACCCCAGTTCTCATCTTTTAAGAAAAGACCAATTCTTGGCCATAATTAAAGGGACTTGGGTAACATTGTTCAGATAAGATAAAAAAGATAATATGAAAGTTTGAGTAAAAACGGACCATTATTAATGATAAAATTGGGGAAAACTGATCTGATCAATTCCTTAATTCTCCCAAATTACATGTACATGTACTGTATATCATTACAATTCAATTACATTTAAGGTGAATGTAAATCGTCAATAACGTATTGGCTCTATATGGCATTCCAGACATTTAAGTGTTGGAAGATTTTTTAAAGCCTGTCTAATGTCTTATTTTCAAGGAAAAACAGTCGAGGAATATTCAAAAATGTTTGTGAGAATTTATTGTTGAACAGTGTTGCACAGTGACGCCTTCAAAGCAAACCATAAATATCTTTGTGGTTTAAGAATTTTCTCAGGATTTTTTGCCTGTTAGAGAGTACATGTAAGTACAGTAGAAGGAATATACATGTAGGAAGTATTACATTTCATACACAAATTACAGTTTTTTTCATCAACCTTCAACAATGATACCGAGTCACTTTAAAATCAATACATATAGATGCACACATCAGAAAAGTTTAGTGGAAATATTTACTTCAAGTTTCAAGTACATGTACTGTACGTGTACACATGAACTTTACTGTTAAATATCACCTTCATGATAACGTAACCTGTTTGAGACTTGGATTCTTATCTCAGAATGCGTGCTTCTTAGCCTTCATGAATCCCCGACCAAGTTTGTTCCGATTGGAAAATGTAAACAGCACAATATTTGCCTAACAATACATCACTCCACAGTACAAACAAAGCATTGTACCGGAATTCAAACTGTTGCCAAATGTCTTTATGCAATAAATTTTGGTATAATATTTAAATGCGAAAGTTCACTCTGTACAACGAGAGGCCAAGAGCTCATTTCCGACTGAAGTTTTACCACCAGGACAACGGCATGCTAATGAGGCTTTGTACAAACGGCTTCAAATATTAAAGTAGACTGAACATAAATACACTGTACATACATGTTTCAACAAAGAAGTTAAAGGAAACCAAAACCTTCATACTAAGTTACTTTTATTGTAAAGTTTAAGATATTTGAAAAATATCAGTGAAAATTTGAACAAAATCAGGCAAGGAATAAGGAAGTTAGAGCTTTTTGAAATGACCAGTCACTAGAGGGCGGTATTCAATTTGATGACATCATCTGTGGACAACTTTCCATGCCTTTTGTACATCAAATTTCATGTTTTTCCTTCTTTCTTGTGATTGAGATAATACTCCCCCGAAAGCAAGATATAGAATGCAAAAAGATATTCTACTTCACATGTTATGAAGTCGGATCAAGAACACAAATAAATACGAAGAAAACAAAAAAATTGTGAAATTTTATGTACAAAAGGCATGGAGAGTTGTTCACAGATGATGTCATCAAATTGAATACCGCCCTCTAGTGACTAGTCATTTCAAAAAGCTCTTACTTCCTTATTCTTTGCCCGATTTTATTCAATTTTTCACTGATTACATTCAAATCTTTTAAACTTTACAATAAAAGTAACTTACATGTAGTATGAAGGTTTTGGTTTCCTTTAACTTGCCTTCTGCCCTACATGTACATGTACAGTGTACTTGCACTTCGTACTGTACATGAGTTAGCACTAGCATATCCAGGATTTTGTTAATCGCAGAAGGGAGGAAACATTGTCGAGAAAAAAATAATTAAAAATAGAAATAAACAATGAAGGGGGAATAGTATTGATGAATAGTGTACAAGGGTATGGCATCACCTTGTGGGGGGGGGGGGGGGGGGGAGAGAGAGCAATGACATGTAGAAACATAAATTTGACAATTTTTTGAAAAATGAGAAAACCTGGACACCCGGACAATTCATAGCTCTTCAGAAGTTCAGAATATCAGAAAATATTTAAGATCTAGTCAAAATTATTACCCGGTAATCATCTTAATCTTAATAAAATACAAAATAATTCATGAACATTTTCAACATAAATCTCTAAATTAAAAAAGACATGTAAAATGATGTTGTATGAAGGGGTGACCAAAGTTCGCAGATATTTTTCTTTTCTTGCACACCCAGATCAACATACATACATGTATATCGTGTTTCACACGTCATAAGAATAGTAATTTATCATATAATCAAATTATATAACATTCCAAGGCTATACATGTATTTACTTCAAACCAATGATAAGACGAGAATTTCGGAAGGCTCACCACTATCGACGTCTGTCAAAAAGTGTGACTTAAATTCGCGCTTAATATATTTACTGCCCTCTTGTGATGGGCTTTTTATATATGTAAACATTCCAAAAAGGGACATACATGTACCTGTAGTTTTAATCAGAAGCCAAACTTATTATATTGAAACTTTGAAAAAGATAATAATTTCCCTCTATCATTGAAATTTTGCCCGAACAAAATACCTTTGTTAAATTTTGTAAATAAAAGACAATTTATTTCATTTTTATGTGCTAAGGACAATGTAGTCCTATATCTCCATGTCATTTGTTATTTTGTTTGTTTAAAAAGTTTATCATGTATCTCCTTTTTATATGTCAGCCATATGTGTACACAAGTTCTCGCTCTTTTCTCTCTTTGTCTCTCCACTTTCCCCTTTTAAATTTGTATTCTTACGAAACCCGGCATAGATTCATTTACATTCATAAATACAGATACGGTGGAAGCAGGCACGCAGGTTCCGTTTTTTTTGCGTAAGAAATTGGAATTTTATCATTATTTTTCGGAGTGAATCCCTCAAATAAACTGATTTTCATATAAAAAAAACACATTTTGATATGATTAAAAGCGTGAAAAAGCTAGCTTATTCACATTTTTATGTCACATTTTGACCTCTGGAGTTGTCGACGGTGCTCAAAGATTTTGTTGTCTCAGTCCCACACAGGCATCGCGTATTGTTCTCCCACTATAATAAGCGCTTTTAGTGCCTACACATGTAGTACGCAAACTTTGGTCACACCACCATAGATCATGAAAAAATTATGAGAGATCCAAGTAAGATCTAGTACCGCCGCAATCCCCATTCCCCGTCCATTAATTTTTCATTGACAGATGGAGATAGCAATATACATGTAGCATGCATCTAACAGTAACAGTAACAATGTAACAACATGTCTAACATTTTGTAACAAAGTTAGACTTAGTCTTAGACTAGACTCTACAAATTGTCAACAAATGCTCAGTGAGAAACCAGGCCAGATTCGATCGATGAATAACTAGAGTGAACAAGCATAAGATGTTCTAACATTAGTATTGTAACGATCCGCTCCGCGGTCGTGACGTAACAAAGAGGCCTTACTTAAATGATTGTTGTTTACAAGCGCGTCATCATACACCGACGCACAATGTTTACGTTAATAATTTGCATACGAGTGATTGACATTCGGATATTTTATTGAGATGCTTAAAGAAGTTAAACTGTAATTGTTTATAAGTATATCACATGAATTTGGATGGAAAGTTGTTTAGGCAATGTAATTTGTTAATATTTACTGCAACTGATATGTCATTCAGAGTGCTGTATTTAATTAATGGTAAAATAAGAGACTTACTTAGTTATTTTGCTCTGAACTAGCACAGTCTTTATGTTAAGTCCATTTTCGCTGCGCGTGTGCTTTCCAAGATCGCTTAGCGCATCGATTTCCCCCACGTCCGCATTATGCCTTTATAACCCGCGTAACATTTCTGAAACGAGGGGAGTTGGAATTGGACGCTCGTCGGAATCAGAACTATTAGTCTCTCCCTGGAAATCCCCCCCACCTAAGGACTTAATTGTCTTGGAATTGGGCGCTCGTCGGAACTGGTACCACACATAAGATCTCTCTCCCTCCCTGGAATATAAAGGTACACAAGGAAGTCTACGCTGGAATTAAGATGCTGGAATTAATGAACCACTATTATTAAGATGCAGGAATATTCTAAGTCCACCTCTCCCCCTATGATGCTATGGAATTAAACTAAGAGGAAAACTCCCAAGTCCCATAAATCCCAATGAATCATTGCCTTCACTTTATTACATGTATTCGAATATAATAACGACAATCGTATAAATTCATTAAGTATAACTATGAGCACAAGGTATTTGTGACAGTGGTGATATAAAGATGTTGTAAATATTTGAAGTACATGCATTAATAAAAATTGACCATTTTCTTTTGTCTTAAAACTGAAATTATGAGTCTATAAACACTTTGTCTTTCTTCTTGACTGGTACTCCGTCATAAGTCGTAGACCTATATTTCGACGAAACGAACATAAATAAGTATTGTAGCTTCCCCCGTCTTTCCTCAAATAAAAGATAAGATCTAATTACTCTAACCGCTCGGACATACATTATAAATAATGTCGGCTGACGAATATCCTGACAGATATAAAGAATCAGTTTCCCCAGCTGGGAATGAGAATAATCCCGACGTAGAGGTCGAGGTTGGAGACGGAGGCGGGGGCGGCCGCCACAGTATTATCCACTATATTTCTAATTGTATCCCTAATTCTCACATTAAATGACCAGGTGCAGGCAAGCGCCAGGACAGTCAAAGACAATTTGTTATTGTTGTTGGCCCGTGCCACATAGGCTTGTTCGTACAACAGACCTCCCCGACCTTAGCCGCAAGACGTCCTTCAGCTCTCCGACAAAGCTTTTCCGAGGGGTCTACACAAAGGAGATGTGTTTCGACAACAAAAACAATTGTTACATTTATTAATGAATTTTCTAAATACCTGGAAAACTTGCTGAATACTCATAAGAGGTCCGTCTCCAGCTCTGTCCATCTTTTCTTGTTATTTCCTAAGTTATCATCATCCAGAAAGAGACATTAAATGACCGGTTGCACCTGAAGTTAGTAGCGAGAGATTGAGAGAGCAGAAGAAGGAAATTTACTACGTGCACACAATATGCGCTATGCACACGTACACCGCACTACACAGGCATGGATATCTAGCCTAGCGCTTTTAGATGAAAAGCGAAAGATGAAAAGCCCTCTATTGTTTGAGGCTTTATAGCGGCCCTATATGCTAATCATAAATATAGAGAGGATCATAACTTTAACTACTCTTAAATCGATTGACTAATTCGCATACATACAACAATATAACAAATTAAGTCAGCTTGAACAGGACAACACACGAAAGCTCGAGAACTTATTTACAGTGGGGTCCCCGACATTTATTCATAATCATGTACAAAATGAATAAGTTAAAATGGTATTATTTACAGACAGATAATAATAATAATAACAATAGATAAAAAAATATTTAGTACAAGAATAATAAGAAGAAAAACAAAGAAAAAGAAGAAGGAGAAGAAGAAAAAGAGGAGGAGGTGGAGAATGAAAAGGAGGAAGAAGAGGAAAATAATGATGAATATGTTGAAGTTCTATAACGTACAAAAAACATAAGTATATACAATATTAAAATGTATGAACCAGCAGAAGAAAAAAAGACAAAGGAAATCTGTATTCAGGCTATTTCAATCATATAACATGTCATTTGCTTTTCTCCTCAGACTCTCAAGTCTCAGGTGTTCCTTTTCCTTCATCATTAGGAAGTGAATTCCAATTTTTTTATGGCAATGTTAAACGAACTTCCAATACAACCCAACCCAACCCAACTCAATTCAACCCAACCAGATCAGGGTAAATCAAAATGAATAAAAAAAATAGTGAATAGTTCATGTTGATTTGTGGATATCTACCCCCGCCCCCTTGTTATTCATGGTACGCGTATATGCTTGTTTCCTCCCTTTGAAAGCACCCCCTATCAATTCTCAGGACTGCCCCCCCCCTTTCGCGGGCTTTTCGCGGGCTTTTCCTGCCTTGGAGACCCCCCCCCCCCCCCCCCTCTTACTCCGGAACACAGATATATATGATATCTTGAATATCATATATGATATTCAAGATATTCTATATCCCCCTTTCCCAAGAGTCCAAAGAGAGACATAGAGAGAGAGAGAGAGAGAGAGAGAGAAAGCACCCCTCTTAATATTTTATAACCTCATTTTTACATTTTTCAGCAATCCAAAGAGAGAGAAGGAGAAAAACACCCCTTTTCAAAGAAATCTGCAAGTGAAAAGTCAAATACACCCCCTTTTTTAAACAATCCTCGGGCCGGACTTTGTCGCGCGAAAAATGCCCCTTTACCGGAGATTTTGGGAACACGGAGTTGGGGGGGGGGGGGGATAGGCAGGATCTATCCATGCGTTTCATGAATTTTATTTATCTATAAGAAGAGGTTATGATGTGAAAGAGTTTTATGGGGGAAAAAGGAAATGTTGTTGCCTTTATTAGCATCATGCAACCTAAACTTAAACTAGTAACATTGTTTTATCTCTCCGGTTTTTAATTTTTTTTTCTCTCGCTTATTTTTTACGATATACATGTACGTGCATAGTCAATTTTTGTAATGGGGTACATGTCACATAGTTTTTACTTTAGAATAGCGCCATCTCCTTCTAAAAATCTTTTAATCCTAGTCCGTTTCTTATACTAAAAGAAAGGGGAAAAAGATGTGTATACTATTATTAGTATTATGTGGCCTGTGTGGATTCTAATTTTAACCACTTCAAGACATGAAGCATTATAACGATACAAATGTCCCATATTTGATTTGAAACATCTAATGAGAAAGAGAGAGCGAGAGAGAGCGAGAGAGAGAGAGAGAGAGAAGGGGAAATGAGAGAGAGAGAGAGAGAGAGAGAGAGAGAGAGAGAGAGCTGGGGGGGGGGGGGGAGGGGGGGGGGGGGGGGTTAGAGGGGTTGGTTGGAAATTGGGTGAGGAAATGGGAAAGACGAGACAGCAAAGAAAAAATGAAGCCAGGATCGAAGGTGTTGAAGACAGGATTGATAAGCTAGAGCAGAGAGAGAAGGGCAAGGAAAGGTAAAGAGTGCGAGAGAGAGGGATTTTTTAAATATAATAATTGTATTTTTATTTATGAATGTATTATTATCTCTTTTTACGGGGGGGGGGGGGGGTAGGGAAGCCCAGAAAAGGGACAGAGATAGAGAAGGAGATACCCGGGCTATATGAGAGTTAAGTTGCCCCCCGGCCCCCCTCTCCTGTATCTCTCTTCTTCCCCCTCCCCCTCTTTCTCAGGCTCTCTCTCCCTCACTCTTTCTCTTTCACACTCCCTCTTTGTCTGTCTCTCTCTCCCTCTCTCTTTGTCTCTCTCTCTCTCTCTCTCTCTCTCTCCCTCCCCTCCTTCTCTCTCTGGCACCCCTTTGCCTCCCCCTCTTCTCTTTTTCCTTGATCATAGAATAAATCAAATAATTGAAGAGACAATATAGTTCATTGCCATGTGAGCGAAATGATCTAGTTTCAAATAAAACCTATATAATTATTACTTAGCTCAGAGCCGTGCATGATTGGCAGCTCTAAAACACAGGATATATACAGGTTCTAAAGATCAAGATTATAGTAAACACGGGTCAAGGTAGACTAACAACTGAAGCCTTTGAAATGTAAACAGAATATGAAAAAATTATGCCACAGTATCGTGACCTATATAACTGTGTTATAATCAATCATTTTAGCAATTAACCTATATTTTCTTTTCTTTTGGTCAAAAGATATTAGTTGTAGGTAATGACATTGGAAATAAGAAATATTCTCTTCTGAATATTATTTTAAATTATGCGCAATATGCAATTTATAAAGGTTACGTTAAGAAGATTGTTAATGGTTCTGTTTATTACCCACATACTTTGTTTATTGAATTCAAGTCATTGCTAAGATTATTTTTAAGATATGAATGTTTTAGCAAAGAAAATAACACTAAGCTGGAAGAATTGTTGAATATACTTTAGATTTAGCCTTTGTTATGTTTCACTCAATCATTGAGTTATTAATGTAAATATGTATCGAAATTATGGAAATAAAAACCTCGCTTGAGGAAAAGAGAAAAAAAAATCAACCTATATTAACCAATATTCATCAATCAATCAATCAATCAATCAGCCAGTCTACCAGACTAATCAATTTAATCTATCTTTCTATCAATCAATCATCTACCAATACATTTATAAACAATAAATCATTCTAATAACCCCAAATTAACTGTCAATTAATCAGTTAATCATTCAACAAGTCAGTTTATATACCCTGTATTGGTGTCGTTTTTATTTTGGTTGCATTACCGGTAATACATAAACAGGGGGTGTTTCACAAAACTTAACTCTAAGTTGGACTTAAACATTATGGAATGCCATTTGTAGCCTTAAAATAAACATATTCAAAGACAAACATTCAATTATTTTAGACTTTTCATGAATTCCTTATTAATGATAATAATAATCATGAGATTTATTTAGCGCCATTTAATGCTCAAGGCGCTTCAAAATATTAGGGAACACATTACGTCATGACAATATTTTATGCCTTTTAAAATAACTTTTATAATTTGTTTTCAAAGATACCAACGGCTTTCCATAAGTGTTAAGTCCAACTTAGCAATAAGTTCAACTTAGGATCTTTGTGAAACACCCCCCCCCCCTCCAGGTAGTCACATGTTAACTAAAAGGCACAGGCAAAGAGCTGGGATTCGAATCTTCAATCCTTGGATCTAGGGTAAAGTAAATGAACCACTATAGCACGAGGCTTGCATTGAAACTGGCTTTACCATGATTAAACACAGACCGGCCTATTGAAAAGTTTGTTTGACATCATTCCTCAATTCAAATGCAAGTTGGTTAGACCTCCTTCTTAAGAAAAGGAAATTAACAAGTATATCTCACATCGCTGTAGACGATAATCATTGACAATACATTCCTCGCTATACCCAAACAAAAATACCATAACACATGGATGAATTACGATATAGTTACTTTAATAATGTATGTTAAGTACCAAAATATTATCATTATACAGCTTTTCAGTAAACTGTTACTAAACACCTATTTCAACTTAAAAACTGAAATGTATAATGACGCAAAATATATTGATTCTGATCATGCATTTGAACGAAAGAATTGTTATTATAAAAATATTTAATTTAATATAAAATATAAGAAAAATATGGATATTTATCTACTCTCGTGTAGGAAATAAAAGGAGAATGACGAAGGAAATATTCGTATGCAAACATTATTGGAAATGTTTGACATCATGTAGGAATATTATCACATACATGGGAAGGCCTAAGTTATCATACTGTTATGAAAATGTTTATCCAAAGTACAATAGACATAATAATAACTCAATATAATGTACTTGTATAATGTTTATGTACTAACCCCGTGTTTCTTGCATAGAACATTCATATTGAGTAACATGTAGAAAAATCATGTGCATAATCGCGTTATAGCCTTTTGTCAATCTCAGTAAATTTCTCTGGGATAGGTAATAAAATTAAAGGGTGCATTACGAAACTGCAAAAACTTACTTTGGCTTTACCCATATGTATTATGATCTATAGTTCACATTGTTTTAAACCGAACATGATATTTGATGATGATTATTGTTGTGATTCATAGATTGTTATACCTCACCAGTTTATTCTTATCATTTCTGTAAAGTCACATGGATTGGAAAAGAAGACCTTCGGGTTATAGTCATTAAGTTAATCTTTTTCTTTTCCCGGCATCCATGTGACTCTTTTCCAAATGCACTCTTGTTTTGTATTCACTGATTTTTCTTTGTCTTTGCCAAATAAATTATAATAATAGTTATAATAATATTTTGAGACTTACACAAAAATAACATAAAAAAATTAAGAGTCATATCCTTCAATTTCATATGACGTTCAAAAAGCATTTAGATATAATAATAATGATAAAAGGCACGTTATTTGTATCGTGCAAGAATATTGCTTCAGCCTAGCTACCCTTACAAAAAAAAAAAGAGTACAAAACTGCATTTTGAGGAGTCTCTTCCTAAACCGTGCGCCCGCCTGGGTCGAGAATGGAAAATGTTAATATTTTGCCAGATGAAGTTAGTACTAAGGCAGGGATTTGAACCCCGAACCCTGTGATCCACAGTCCCTGCGCTGATTTATCATTTACAAGCACATCCGAAAATTGTCAAAAGAATAAGTTATATTTTATATCGGCAAAAACGATGAAAATCATTTTATCGACTGAAAATCAATCTGTTTACCTGTACTATCAAACTGTATATTCATAACATATTTGTGAATGACTTGGCATGTTGAAATTACATGCACATCAAGATTATAAAAGTCTATCATTATTATGAACATCAGCAAGATCAACGTATTGCAGTATTTTCATTGCTTATAACATGTACAAAGTGACACTTCATTTTTAGGTATATTTTTTTCTTTCTTTTTCATTTTGCTAATACATTATTTTTCTGTAGCCGCTAATCATTTTATAAACAATTAGAGGGATACGGTAGACGCGCATTATACTACAGCGTCTTCATAATTATTATAAGCATTCCACATATTGTATAAAGATATAGACCGGTAGTGGTAAAATTGCGGTTCAAGGGTTTTGGGTGCAAAATATCCATTCAATATTGTTTAAATATTGCCTTCAGATGGCAATACTTCAACCTAAATTCGCAAAAAAGCAGAATATATGCCCAAATGCTCAATGTTGAAGTGCATTCGTGATATCTATCCAGGCCGGATCAATATGATAATTTACCAAATATATAGGCGGTTTCCGGCAAAATTTGTATCATCACGTTTTAGTCCAAACATATTTTCCACATGATTGGTAATAAGAGCTTCCATTTCATTTTTTGAGAGGGGGGGGGGGGTTCCAAAACTGGTCTATACCTTTAAGACCCGTTGCATACGAGGTCTCATTTTGCTGTCGTACTGCTGCGTCAGCAACTGGCGCGTTTTTTTGACGCGCCTTTGAGAGAGATATCTTACAAGCACTGAATGCAAAATGAAAAGTGTAATATTGCGTTGACTTATTGGCGCATGCTAGCGCTCTATTATTAGCGCATGTAATGACGCAATCGAAATTGACGCACCGTGTACAACAATAATCACTCGCTTGCATACAAACTGCAGCCTTTGAATGAGTATATAATATAAGGCACAATGGATTGTCATTTAGCTATAAGAGGTACGTGCACGTATGCCAGTTTACCCCGACAGTTAACTTTATATTTCAAAGACATTACAAAACAAAAACAAGTAATTCAGCCTAATTGCATTTTGTAGACACCAATGTAAAGAGAGAAAAAATACAGGAAGAAATATTCATGCCTTCTACGCTCTAGTTTCTATACGGAGGTATACAATTCTCCTTATGACAAGAATTATTACCATCAACGAAAAAGAACTAATATAAACATTATATATTAACAACAGTCTAGGGATCAGTTTTAAATTTCGTAGTATGTAACAGAGTAAGAAAATGATTCTTCGCAACGATATGGCTATACAATATAATTCAATAATTTTCATACCTTTGAACATTTCGAAATTATGCAAAAATTCGTATCAAAATACACTTTAAACAAAATATAAAGAAACAAGATGAAGACAAAATCTACATAATAAATTTTGATCATTTTGATGAAAAATATTAACAATACAATTTTATAGACAGCGATATAGGTTATTTCAATATTCACATTGACCATTATAATTATAATGGAAGCACTACTGTATAGACCTACATGTGCGGCTCACACGAGACCAAAAGACTACGACAAGACCAAAGGCCTGCGAGACTAATAATATTCTTGTGAGCCTTCTACGTATTCAGCGACTATCTATTCTTATTCTTTATTTTCTCGTTTATTTCTTTGATTTTCTATCTTTAAGTCTCATATACAATTTCTTATTTTAATTATATAGGCCTTTCTTTGTTTTCCTCTATCTACCCCCTTCTCTCTCTATATATATTTCCTTTCGTAATCCATTGGTTTTTCCGATTTTCATTAACACAATTTTATCTACCCTAAAATTTCTTGCACCGACCTCTCGGAACTTTTTGTCTCGTGTGCTATCGGTATCGTGTGCTATCGGTCTCGTAGGCTGACGTTCACGTAGCCTGCAGGCCTCTTATAGAATGCCGGTCTCGCGGGCTGTCAGTCTCGTAGCTTGTTCATTGAAGGAGATTACCATCCCCCTTCCTTCGTAAAACAAGAACAACACAAAATGTAAATGAATTCTTTGCGTTCTGCGTTTCTTTTCAAAGTGAGTTACTGTAGTTATACTCTAGTCTCACCAACGAGACCGATATCAGTCCGACCGTGAAATCCGTTACCCCTAATGGCCCAAAATTGGTCGCTTTGGAGCAAAGAGAAATAATAAAAATTGCATATATCTCAATGGTTTGGAGTCGGTTTGGCGATGTGTCCGAAGTATTACTCACACATACAAACTTCGGCAAATGGATGTTTAAGTAAACGCGATGACAGTTAATAAGATGATGACAGTTAATAAGATGATGATATTGAAGCTCACAAACACCAAAAATGGACATCAATAACATTGACGTAGGAATAGAATGTCGTGTCGATGACAACAACCACGACGAAAATGATGATGAAAGCGTTGTCGATGACGGCAATGATCACCACTCACTCTATCGTCAATGTACACTTATTCGCTGGCAAGAATAGTCAAGTCGATGTCGTCGTCCCGCTGCTGTTATACAATGCTGTCGTCGGGAGCAGCGACCGTCTTTGTCGATGTCGGCCCCTGGTCGTCTTCTGGGGTTTCCTTCCTTGTAACGACGCCATTTTGATCGATGGCCATCTTGTAGAGGATTTTTCTATTAAAAGAAAAAGAAATGGAGAACGTAAAAAGACAAAATTAGCAACGATCTTTGCATTGATATAAAATGGGTTCACATCAATATATCTGTCTATATAGCCACATTGCCCATGGGCCATATCACTTTTTTAGCACCATAGGGTTTTTTTTCATTAAAAAAAAAAAAATCTAACTTCGTATTGTCAAGGGAAAAAACCAACGTACGTTCATGCAAGGATAGTTTTAATTAAAGAAAAAAAAAGACTGAAACTTTATTTGTATTCTAAATATCCTGGAAAAATCCAGCCAATTTTTAATCTTTCGTATCCCTCTTTTCCACAACAAGTTTATTTTTGTGTTGTATTTGTAAGTATCCTTATGATGTATAATCAATGCTTTTGCTCTGGTTCGTACACTCTAAAAACTGAAATGTTAAATCAACATTTAAAAGGGCCGAGGAGTGACCACTCTTTCAAAATGGTAGATTAACACTTTGAACATGCTGGATCCAACACTATAAAGGTTGAATCTAGCAGGTTAAAAGAAACAATCTGACATTTTGAAAGAGTGGTCACTCCTC
This sequence comes from Strongylocentrotus purpuratus, assembly GCF_000002235.5. NCBI lineage: Eukaryota > Metazoa > Echinodermata > Echinoidea > Camarodonta > Strongylocentrotidae > Strongylocentrotus > Strongylocentrotus purpuratus. The sequence continues at coordinate 30,483,108 of NW_022145605.1, read as the reverse complement.
GACCCTTTTAAATTGACATTTAACATTTCAGTTTTTAGAGTGTAATGTTAAGAACCAGAGCAAAATAACACTGAGTTCCTATGAAATCTACTTATTCAGATGGTCATATCTCAGCCAAAACTTAACATATTCAATTGGTTTTCGACATTTGGACATTATTTTTGAAGCTCACTCGGAAAATGAAGGAAAACAAATTGAGAAATTCTAAAAACAGATTTTTGATGACGTCACACTTCACCACTCTATAACAGTCAATTGTATATCTTGGTGGAAGCTTTGTCATACAAAGCCATCACAGACTTGTTATAGTTCTCCTTTTTTTCTTCATTTTATATAAAATGTTTTTATTTCATATAAATTTTATAATTCGCACATTTCAATGTCTACAAATAATTTCGATACATAAGCCCCTTAGTCAAGTAAGTAAATCAATATAAATATTTGTAGTCAATTAACTAAAAGCTTAAATCTAAGAAGGGAAACTTAAAATTATTGTTACCAGCAAGCATTAAAGGCGAGTCTTACGTACGGCTTGGAAAATTTGAAGGTTATTGACTCTTTGAAAAAATAACTTATTCGACAGAGAGGGAACTGCTGATGCCACCTCCCCCCAGCTAATCACTAAATGAACGTACTAGAACGAAATGGACTTTCCTCCTACACACATTCATATGAATTACACGTTTTAACTAGGGTCTACTAAAAATCCCTACTAAAAGGGGCATTGTGATCACGAATTAGTGAGTGTAGCGTGGAAAACCATGACTAAAATCTGCCGAAATATCAAGAGCTAGATAAATACAACTGCCAAGCACTACAGAAGAGGGAGATATATTCATAGTACAGTTTAAACAAACCGAATGCTTCCCATTCTTAAGCAAATGGTACTTAAAGCAGGATTAAAGGGGCTCATATTGCGTTACAGCTTCCAAGTCATCCACATTCCTTAACCCACGATTTTTCCGATTGATTTTGAAATTCAATGAAATACATAAGTTAAAAAAAACAATGGAATACATAAGAAATTATCAAAACAAGGGATAACATAAGGAATAAGCTGGCTCTTCCAATTTTTTTTGTCGTATTATTATTCAGAAAGGTCTAATGAATATATGTAGTGAAAAAGAATGCTTATAAATATTAATAATATATGATTTATGGGTAAAAATGTGATTTGTATGACTTTATTTGCATAAATTACCATAAATATGCAAATGAGTGAATTTTTCAAAAAATTGTAATTATTATATTATTCTATACACTTCACTTGACATGCGTGCAAATTTTCGCGGCGATCGGGGGGGGGGGGGAGGGGGACATAATGGCCCCTTGCCGTACTAAGACCTCAAATAGCCAGGCCTTTTTAGGGTTAAAAGAAGAATTCTCCTGACAAGTGACAATTTGACGAAGAAGCTCAAAAGTGGCCAGTAGTGGTTCGAAGGAGGGGGAGACAAGGACATTGGGCCCATGGTTAAGAAGAAAAAGAAAATTAAATCCAACATATCTTATAAGCTCACAGAATTCAAGGCCCAATTTCTCGAATCTGTCATAATAAAATCTAAGTTCGAGGACTTATGGTATAGGCATCTCACTGTAAAACGTAGTAATTTAATTTTTTTTTTTTTTTTTTTTTGGGGGGGGGGGGGTGTCCAAGACTACTTTGGCTCATGAGGGTTTCAAAAAAACGGCCCTAGATGGAAATTTCTCATGTTGTTGTTAACGTTGGTCTACAGAAAGTAACTTCACTCCTTTCTTTTATAATTCCTATTACTTATTACGTATCGCTGTACGTAGCAATTCTACGTAGAACTTTAATCATATAACGATTTTTCCCATTTGGTTTCGAGTCGATACTGTCGGCACATGTAGTAAATAATACAAATGTGTTCCCCAATGTGCCCCTGATTCCTGGACTAGAAGCAGTTAAGCCCCCAAAAGGATACCTGAAATGATATATTTTTGTTTGGTCAAAGAAACTCATCTATGCCCCCATGTTTATCCCGGATCCGCTATTGCAGTTACTAAAACTGTACAATTTAAATATCATTTACAAGAATAGTCTATCAGATCCTGTTCTCAAACAAGTCTTTTATTTTTGTCCGAATAGATGATCTGTGACACCAGTCCGACCGCAAAAACCAACGGCAAACCGACCGATTTAAAAAAAAAAAATTCAGTGGGGGTCACGCCATTCTCTTTTTCGGTCTGTAGTCAGTCTGGTGTTGGTCTCGTGGGGGCGACTGTGGTATTTGCCTCGCATCCTGGTCGACCAGCTAGACAAAAATGATTCCAATAATAATACAAGTTCAGATATGATACAAGGCTACTGCGGTCGCTTATAGAGGGAGAGAATCCTAATGGCACAGTCTATTGTCCATAAAGTATGGACAAAGCTGTTATAGAGACAGCAACTAGACAGCGACTTTTACAGGTAAACTAAATGGGAAAAGAATCTTAATACGTCGAATAACGGGCAAGTGGAATTTAGACAAACATGATTCCAATAATAATTTAAGTTCAGATATGATACAAGGTTACTGTGGTTGTTTTGAGGGAGAGAATCATCGTTGCGCAGTATATTGTCCATAAGTAAAAGTAGAATGGGGAAAAAAATGTTATCAAGACAGCAACTAAGTCTTGATACGACTTTTATAATTAAATTAAATTAAATGGGGACAGAATCTCAATACGTCGAAAGAGGGGCAAGAGGACTTATATCATTGATTGTTAGATATCACAGTTCTATACATCACTAGTAAATGATAAAATCTCTTTTATCACAGAACGTAAGATATAAAGCAACTTGATGCCTATACTTTACTTTTTAAATTTCTAAATTTCTTTCATCAAAATCGGAAATTAGCATAATGTAATTGTACATGAATAAACTGAATACTAACTAATGGCCTATAGAGAATATTGTTCCCTCTCAGAAAGCTTTTATTTACATTCGACACTGAACTAATGATATATCCATTTGTTTGCTCGAATATTATATAGCGTGCGAAAAGGTAACACACTTCTTTCTCTTGTCCAGTTACACAAATAAGTCTTTCTTCTCATGACAAATGAACTGATATTTCAAGATTAATCCGGGGGGGGGGGGGGGGTTCACTTCTAACATGACTGGCTATATACGCACCCGCGTCTAAAAAAGCTTCGAAATGGTTTTCAGCTATATACGGCGTCGTCGACGTTTTCCTTAAAAAGGGGGTGTTTTTCAAGCACTAATCGCACACAAACCGAAAAAGGTACCTTTTCAGGTTCACAGGTTTTGACCCATGTGCGACACTTACGCCTTTAGGGTCACTTCAGAAAAGGTGCGATACGCCATTAGGGTCCATTTCAGAGGTTGATGGACACGGGTGGGTAGCACTTGTGTCTGAGAGGCCCCCCCCCCCCCCCGGAGATAAACCCTTTAACCATAGAACAAATACTTAATGCCACTCCTATATTTCCCCCCAATTCAATCTTTGTTACTTTTTTCTGCGCTACAAAAAATGTTGACAATGATATTTTCATCCAAGTGCATCTTTGCATAAAATCAGCTCCGTTGTAAAAGATTAAATTATGTTTGTAAAACGTGAATTGAATATGGATTTGCCGATTCGCTGCATGATTCTACAGTACATGATGGTTGTTTGCGTGAGAAAATGAGCTTGTTTGAACTGTGCATTATTATGCCCGGTCTATAAACCCCGCTGACTTCATATTGTATCTGTTTATATAGGCAGACGTGACTGAACAAATCATTTAAAACGCATTGGAATTTGGAAATGAAAAATACAGAGTAATGACGTCAAACATTTGCTAATACAAACATTCTTCTCCAAAAAAGGTGCGCGGCATGGAAATGTCACACACAAAAACAAGGTCATTTTGACTAAGTGAAAACCATTACTGAATTTCAGGAGACATTTGATTTTCTTCTGCATTCATGAAAGTTTACAGTTTCGATAACAATAATATGAAATACAATAAATATTTTACTGGCAATGAAACATAAATTAATTCTACCTTGAGTATTCTGATAATAATATCGTTTTAACTTTGGCCTTAAATGAGTAGAGGGAGCAACATGAATTAATAGATTCTGGGAGAGAGTTCCATAGGTCAGGACCATGGTGTCTTATATGGATCTATGGGCAATAAGTAATTTCGGGTTTATCAGATGAAAATTTGAGGAATTGCAGGTAGGGTAAGAGTGAATAGCTTTATTCATAGTGTAAACGTTTTGAAAGGTGGTTATGGCTATTTGGATAAAAGGAAATTATTTGTACTAGATGGATATTGTTGATGTTGTTGTCAATGTTGGTCTACAGAAGGTCATTTCTCTTATACCTTTCTTTTATAATTCCTATGCTTCTTGCGTATTGCTGTACGTAGCAATGCTACATAGAGTAAGAGTGAATATCTTTATTTATAGTGTAAAGTTTTGAAAGGTGGTTATGGCTAATTGTGGTTATGGCTATTGTTTTGTGCGCTTGTTATCTGATTTGTATGTGTTTGAGTGCTGCGTGTGCGGTTTGTGTCTTCTTCATTGGGGGGTGTGTTAGTGGGTCCTTTGAGTGTGTGTTTTTTGTTTGTTGGTGTTTTGCGAAGTTTACATAATCCCCTTTTTGTATAGCTTTCAGCAATCGGATCTAGTTATAGTTATAGGGGGGAGGGGGTCGTTTGATGAATTATTTTTTTGAAGGGGAAGGGGCCCACCTCCTGGACATGTGTGCCCATCACCACGAGAATGCCCACTGCCACTCATCACTTTTTAAACTTTTAACATTTACTATTGGTTTGTAACGTGCACTTTGCAATTTTGTTTGTATGTATCTATTTTCAATAATTTATTTTGTATATCTTTAAATGTAACAAATGTGCAATTCAGCCTTTGGCTGCTAATCATTTGATGAATAAACTCTTTTTTGGATTTTTTTTTTTTTTTTGGATAAAAGAAAATTATTAGACGTGATAAAAGGCAGTCATTCGGCCTCACGTTCATTAAACCACTGACAAAGGGTTAACACTGAAATAAAATGCCAAACAAAAACCAAAACCATTTCCGTTTCACCGTCTATTCTGAGCCACAGGGGCGTTAACTCTGTTGTAAAGCATAATTATGATTGTTTACATCGTTGTGGATCGAAACAGAATATACGAGCTTTCATTTACAATATAGGTAGGATGCGACCGTTAGGCTGCGTTCATGCTTAAATTTTGAAGGCAGAATGAGCGATCTGAAACGCTCATCGTAAACGCTCATCGTGATCGCAGTTCCACGATGTAGTGTTCATGCTTACTTCTCTGGCTCCCCAGGCAATTCTCCGTGTGTGGCCTTAATTGGTCTTCCAGCTGGATTCGCAAACCTTCACTGTGCATGCTACGTAGACCCACTAGAGGTCAGTGCGTTGACCCCATTTAAACGCGTTTACAAATTGTAAACGCATCTTTTTGTGAGTTTACGATCGGCGATCGTGATCGCCGTTTTTCGGTGATTCTACAAAAGTGAGCTAAGACGCAACCGTGTTTTAAACTAAACGCGTAACAGATGCCTGATTCTGGCCGTCAAAATCAAGCATGAACGCGCCCTTAAGTTGGTCAAACAGTCTTTGAGCGTCAAGTAATGACTGGCTGGAATGCTCCCCAGGGAGTGGAGATTGTGCACACAGTGTATGCGGACAAGTATTGAATCCAATGACCGGGGTAATAGTATATTTGTAAAGTGCTTAGAGACATTGTATCAAGCGCTATATAAAAGCTAAATATTGTTTAAATTATTTTATATAAAACGATATTGCCATTAAAATACGAGAATGACACACACAATGGTAAATTTAGATAATCAATATTCAAGACAAGGATATAGATTGTAATCATTGTAACGTAGGAACACAATCACTACAGTGAATAGCAATACAATACCTTTACTTGATATTAAGCAACACATAACGATATAGTTGAAATCAATTGGTCGATGGCCTGTAATAATAATAATACTCAGTTCTTTTATAGCGCATAACACATTACAGGATGTCATGTCCCTATGCACTTCAAATAGAAAGGAAAGAGTTACAAGAAAAAGTCATACCAATTAGAAAATCCACTTAGAAGCAAGGAAGTACATGTAGTGTTGGACGCTGAGTTCATGAGTGTACACTTTTAACATTGAATAAATACGTTTTATTACGTATTTATTGCGCCTGTAATATAATTATGATTTCGTCCTGTATATAGCTGGCAATAGATCGCAGAGACTTCATACAATCTGAGGCGGGGGGGGGGGGGGAATGTCAATATATATCCAATGCAAATTATGTTGGAATGACCTAATACGTCATTGTGATGTTAGCACAAACTAAAAGGTGACTGAAAAGGCTTTTGAAACTTCCTTGGGTAGATTTTTCGAAAGTCTTTGCTATCATTTTAATTATGGTCCCATTGTATGGGGTATGTTTTATTTGGGTACCGTCGACTCCCAATAAATATCAAGTCCCCATTGCATGTTACCAGTGTCGTAGTCGAGATCGAAGGGTCCCTAGACCAAGAACAGTCATGACAGTATGAAACTTTTGATTACTTTTGAACTTCAATGCCCAACAGTGTCAATTTTCAAAAAGAAGCTTAAGCATTATCTTGTAAATGAAAATGTGTAACTAGAATTATTTTTACATAAATGTCTTTTTTGTTTTGTTTGGATGGATTTGTCTGGTTTATTTCTATATGTTGATGTTTGCGTCACTTTAATCTTTGTATTTTTATCTTGTTTTTAGTATATTGAAGAAACTTTTTATGCAAATGTTATCATCTTTAGGAATAACCTTGATAGGCCATTAGCCTCTCTCATTTTAACATTTATTATTGTATATATGCATATAAATTGTACTTGTTTTCTTTTTTAATATCAGATGTGGAAATAAAAGAATTGAACTTGAACATTCAATCTGCATTATGTCTCGTAGTCAACACCAAACCCGAGACACCCAGATCCGAGGAATGTACTGGGCTCGCTGCTTTACATCGTCGGCAACATTGTGAGCCTGGGTCAAAGTTCAATACATTAAAACTCGAGATCTATGTAGACTGGTCTCGCTGCTATACAACATTGGTAACATTATGCTCCTATCGTTGGTGGAGCAAAGGTCGAGCCATTAAGGAGCAATGGCACCCCTCACCTTTTCCTCTCTACCCCCTCTACTTCCTTTCAGTCGTGAATGGGGGGGGGGGGGGGTACATTGAGCATTTTTCATGATCTAGGGGGGTCTCCAAGGCAGGAAAAGCCCGCGAAAGGGGGGTTTGGAAATGTTGGCAGTCCTCATATAGGGGGTGCTTTAAAAAAGAGGGAACAAGCATATGCGTACCCTAAATAACACTGAGTGGGGGGAGGGGGGCGGGGGACGTGCTCACTTGTTTACTTCGAAGATACACCCTGAGTGCCACGGTGCGTTTAATGTTCGAACATTCATGATAAAAGGTGTGGTGCCATGAGAGAGGACATAGGGTGTATAGGGTGTGGTGGGAAAGTGACGCAGAATGGTGCCAACTTACTGTTATAAGACAAAATTCTTTCTTTTTATCAATGGTAAATTTTCCTTTTCTCGTTTTAACAATCTGGAATATCAAACGTAGGCCCATTCAAGTTTGCAGACTTTATTGTATGCGAGACCAATCGGCATGCCAAAGAATACAATGTATGACGTCTTCGAGTATTTGCTTTCGAGCTCCGCCCGAATTCCTTTATATCAAAGATAAACTTGAGTTCTGGTAAAAAAAGATAATGAATTCTAACAGAATCAAACGAAACTTACACTGAATGTTCAAGATTACAAACAAATGTCATTTGCCAAACAATTTTGGTAGAAAATGTATACTGGCTGAGTAATGAGCATCAAAAGATAAGGAAATCAGTAGCCCCGACACCATTTGAGTAGTCCCATATACATCTTTCTGTGTACAGTGCTTGTTACTTTACCAAGACTGGGCCAAATTTATTATGATTTTGATGACTCCATGCAGAACCTTGCATTATACACCAATAGTTACAAGCTACATGATCAACTTTTTCTGATCCATTCCGCACCTTTTCTTTCACAATGCATGACCAGAACTCAACAATATCTTTAACCGGATATGGCATTATTATTGGGCGTTCCCATTCTATGATAGTTTCAGAAATTACATGTGGCTGTGGAATATAATATCGACGATCCTAATATGAGGAACAAAGAGAAAAGAGGGCAAGGTCGTTTTCATTTAGAAGTATCCGCACGTACATGTACGGTTTTAAGATTCATTCATAATCTTGTTATTGTGTGTAATTGGGTTTTACAGACGTATATATCAATCAGACTATTTCGACTATTCGACTATTTGCGAACGACCTTTGACGCCACCATCCGGAAAACGTGACTTAATTTCGAATCTGGGTTCAACCGACCTATAACGTCACCATCCGAAAGACGTGACTTAATTTCGAATCTGGGTTCGACCGACCATTAATAATGCCACCATCCGAAAGGTGTTACTTAATTTCGAACCTGGGTTCGATCAGAGCCAATTTGAAGGCAAAGACTATGAAGACAGAGAGAAACATCATATTGCAGACAGTTATCATAGACTACATTGTGTGTAACTCAAGTACGTGTTCTTGGTTGTTGATGAATAACTAGTAGATGTGTTGTGGTCTATAGTGGATAAGCCGCCGGACTGTAAACCACAGGGTACGGGGTTCGAATCCCTGCCAGCGCACTAAGCTCCTTTGACAAGACATTAATCTACATTTGCCACACTCGACCCAGGTTAGGTAAATGGGTACCTTGCAATTCCTTAAAATGCTAGAGTGCCAAATGGCAGCTACACGTTTGTGTCTGACAGACATGAGCGCTAGACCAGAACCATTTTTATTTTCAATTAAAAAAATGTACAGGCTTCATTAAACAAACTATCATACAGGGCCATCGTCAAGGCATGAGATAATAAGGTAACAAACAGAAGCATAAACTTATATCGAAAAAAAATTTATCAAGATTTGCCAACCATGTACCACTGCACTTAATCCAAACCAACCAACCGTTGCGTTTATTCTGAGTGAAATATGTAGCCAATTTGTTTACTTCTACTCGGAATCTACTAAATCAATTTAGTTCTGAAGGCCATTAAAAAGGTGGGTTATTGTTGAAGCAAGCTAAAGAACGATAAAGTTGCAGTAAGGTAAAGTGAAAAGGACATAGTAAGAGCATGCCAATGTAAATTGCAATGGTATTACAATTCAATTCATTTCCATAAAAATCACATTTCAAAAACACATACATTTTCAACAAGGTACTGTAAATAACATGCAAAATCTGTCACTAGAATTTACATAAGTACATTAACATATCAAACAATAATGGAAAAAGGGTAGTTATAAAAACTCAAATAAATGAGTTTGTCGAGTTAGCTCCCCCAAAATAATTAAACAAAATGTGATGAACATAATAAAGATTTAAAATTAAACTTGTTTTACCCCCAAGAAAACCCGTATAACAACCGAAACAAACAAAAAACATACAAGCCCTACACATACACCCATACTTACACACACACACACACACACACACACACATATATATATATATATATATATATATATATATATATAAAGTGGAAAAGTATTCTACACAAAATCATATGTGATTAGATGATGCTTTACACTTTTTTTAATAAATCAAGATAATAAGTAATATTTTGTTATAATAGAAATCGCACTGCAATACTGTTTGTATACATAGCTCTTACAAGAGAAAATGTAATAAGAGCGGAAAAAAGTTAGAGGTGCATTTTAAGAGGATAACATGATAAGTTGGAGCTGTAGTAGTAATGGTGGTGGAGAATTAGCATGTAACAGAAACTTCTGTTAGGTACTTCTGTAGTACAGTGTAATATCACTCTAAGATTTCTTATTTTCTCAATCGTTATTGGTAAAGGGCGAGTCCACTCCAAAAATAACTTACTTTCAATGGAAGGAGAAAAATCAGACACACCCAACAAAACAAGTTTGAGCAAAATCGGATACCTAATGAGAAATTTATGATTTTTTAGTGACATGAAAAACTTTGAAAATCACAAGACATATCGGCAACTCACTCACGAGTCTGTGACGTCATTGCCTCACTATCCACTAATTGTTTTCTTTATATTGATAATATAGATTTCCTATTTCCCCTCTAAGAATCTTATTTCTTCACACCAGCATCCAAGTTAGATTGATAGTAATATGTGTTTGTGTGGATGCAATAATAAAGTGTAATTTTTTTAGTTAAATCATGAAAAATGTGAATTTTGATGAACTATATACAAAAATCAATAATAATGAATATACAATATTCAGGAAATAGTATCAATTCATCAAAGATCATAAAAGGTTTTATGAAAAGTCATCTGTTAAAAGCAAATTATCTTTGGAGTGGACTTAACCTTTAAGACTTATCATCATTAATTTTAACATGACTATCATATCAAGGGGCTATCAAAATCATTTTTTTCGAGATTACTATTATAATCATTATCAAGTAGGAATGAGGCACGGGTGAGGAGGAGGGGGGGGGGGGAGGGGAGCAGAAAGAGGTAGAAGAGAAGGAAGAAGAGGAGGGGAGGAGGAGGATGAGGATGAGGATGAATAGGAGGAGTTGTACTTATTGTAGTAGTATAGTATAGTAGTGGTTGTGAAGTTGTAGTAGTAGTAGTAGTAGAAGTAGATGTAGTAGTAGTATGGTAGTAGTGGAGTAATCGTAGTAGTACAAATTAGAAGTAGAAGTATTGGTAGAAGTAGTAGTACGTAGTAGCAGCAGCAGCAGTAGTAGTGAAAAGTAGTAAAATGACGAGGACAAGGAGTTTATATACAAACATAACAATTATACAATATGTGAATATCATGAGTATTCCTACCTTGACAGTGTTGGGTAATCATTGATCATGAGCTGTTTGAGTTTCTCGGCATCCATTGTAACAAGGTTCTGCAGCTCACTGATCCTGCTCTCAAAAGATGCAGTCTTGTTCGGATCGGACTCGCTCGGCCTCCTTGGAGCGATTCCGGGGAACACCGATCCCGTCATCGAAGACGACTGCGATGCCGACGCTGAAGTCGGCGAGAAGGCGATGGGGAACTCATCTTCGCCCTCACCATACGCTGAGTCCTTAGAGTCCGTCCTACCCTGTGCGGATCTCCCATTCTGTCCTGTAGGAGGGCCACCAACTTGGAGCGGTTCCAGAGTTGGTGGGGGCCCTCTGAGCTTGGGAGGGGGGCCTCGTTTGGATGGTGGCCATGCATCGATCTTCATTTTACCAGGGACCTGCTTCTGCGACATATTGACGATATCCTGTCTTTCATCTACATCCTTGTCGGATGTTTTCCGAGCTGGGGTTGGCGTTACCTTGGTAGATGATGATGCCGATGAGGATGATGATGACGTGGTGGATGTAGGAGGATTTTTGTGTTTGCTCTTGGTTGATGACCTGCTACCAACACCGTCATTACTACCATCAGCAGGAGCAGAAGCACCACCAGGGCCACCACTATCATTTGGGGGAGCAGGAGCACCGCCAGGGCCAGCACTATCACTTGCAGGAGCACCACCACTGGTACCCGCCTCTAAAGATGGAGGTGGGCCATGCTTGCCCATAGCCTGTTGTCTCCTTTGCTTCAGCATCCGTTTCCTCTTCAGATCTTCAAAGGCTTCGATGTAAGCCTGAAGCTGCCAGTAAGTCAGTCCCTGAGCGTCCTCCGCCTTGTCGCACAGATAAGCATGAAGCACCAGGACCTGGTTGGCTGGTGAGGGGTCGTCCGTCATCTTACTGATAATCGCAAAGACCTGAGGATGCGTCAAAGACGCAACCCCGTATGTGATGTGATGCAACGGGATGAAGAAGGTACATCCTTCCTTCTTAGGTTTCAAGAAAGGACCCGTCACTTCCCGACACATCATCCCGTCAACATTAAACGCCAGAAGTGTCTTTGGCAGTTTCTGCTTCACACGGAGTTTGCATAGCTGGTGAACGGGGTCCTCCACGGCCTGGCGCCCAAACTCGGCATCTGCCGGCATCCGCCCGAGATAGTGGACGATGAAGACAGGGTACTCATTCGAGCTTGTCATCACCATGCCCGACATGTCCTTAAATTTTCTCCTCTCCCGTTCCTTCCTGTCCGCTTCCTTTTTCTTCTGCATTCCCTTGTCCTCGACGATAGAATCATCCTTGCTTTGCGCGTCGACAGCGACGTCTGGCTTGTCCCTTCTGGAACTGACGTGAACGCTGTGACGTTTTGCCCTCCTCATTTCCGACGCCTTCTCCTTCTCATCTTTTTTCCTCGCCTCCTCCTCCAAGTCCACGCTCTTCTGTCTGTTGAATTTTTTCAGGAAAGACATGCTGCAAGCGTGATGTCACTGCATAAGCTTCAATCACTATTACACCAATTCAACGTTAACAAATCTCATCCGGACGCATATATCACATTACCAACGTGTGTATTCGCAAATGCAGATCATTCGTACAGCTAACATCGCAAAGTGTCTAAAACAGGTCTAGGCCAAGTGCCTTTTGGATCTGAAGTGACAAGTCCTGATCGACGTTCCCACGACCTTGGCTGTTCGACGCCGCACCAAAAGAAGCACAGTTTCTCCAAGTGCATAAAAACGTGCTGTACTGTTATATCGGTAAGGAAAGTTAGACTCTGCTAACTACATGTACAATGCATATTATATTGGCGTGTTTCTCGCTCTCTCTCCTTTATTGTTAGCATACAATAGGACCCCCACCTACGCAGAAAGTCAACAATGGAGCGCAGTAGAGCACAAAAAACAGTTCTGTCCGTGTTATGAACACAGATCGGGCACTATAAGCATTAACCATAGCCCTGCAGGTACCGGCGTCTGTACAGTAGCTTCATGTTGGTCATAGATGAGCGCCAAACTTTCACCAAGAGTGTAAAGTGGTAGTTTAACAAGATTAAAACGTTCTAGATCAATTGATACGTTAATATAAAACGTACTTGTCAAAATACTACAATGTCCCTTCTCTTTTTCAAATCATATATCATAAGAATTGCATGTTATCATATACATATATTTTCATAAGTTCACGCGTTTCATTCGTCATCAAGGGGGCATATAAACTAGCATCAGGCTCTTAATGAGTCCGTTATCCAGTAGTCCAGGACTACTGATGCGTGACGTAAGGCCCCTATTGTAGTCTGACCGGTCTGAACAAGATCACTCTGATAAGCCTGCATTGTGATGGTATGACGAATTCGACCATCTTTTGAGAATAAGTAGGAGGTTTTTATGCAACTCCCCTTTTCAGCACGGTGATTCGGTGAATAGGAATAATGACCTCGGACGACAAAACCAACAACGCAGGAACAAAATCAGTATGATGAGTTCAACTGAAAGCTTTTACCTTCAATTTGAGAAATGGTCCTATGGTGTCTTTGAATGTGTATAGTGTCAAATCACCAGCACACAAATCAACGGCGCTCAATGACAAAGTCAACAGCACACAAATAACCGTGTGATTAAAGTTCATGTTATTAGATACATAATGACAAAGTGGGAACCAGCATGAGCAAAGACATGTGACACACAACATTACATACATACAGACATAATATGTAAGCATGATAGGATACAATATATTACTGCGATGGAGGAGATTTTAAAAAGAGACTCAACACATTTAATTACAAACAAATTATATTGATGTAGTTATGTAACAATAATAGTTTATATCACTGAATTATATACATTTTTTTTTTGGTGGTTTCGTGCCTCAAGAATGAAAGGGGGTCTGGGGGTGTTTCACAAAGATCCTAAGTCAAACTTAACTCTAAGTTGGACTTAAATTTGTAGCCTTAAAATAAAATATGTTCAAAGCGAAAATTCAAGTATTTTAGACTTCTTATAAATTCCACATCAAGAACATGAATTCTCCTTGATAATAGAAAATTATGAATGATTTGAATCAACATTTTATGTCTCTTAAAAAAGCTTTTACAAAATAATTTCAAAGATGCTAACGGCTTTCCATAATTGTTAAGTCCAACTTAGAGTTAAGATCGACTTAGGATCTTTGTGAAACACCCCCCTGGTTGAATTGCGGCCTTTGTTTAATAATTATAGATGTAAGCTTTAATATGTCACATCGTCAAGAGATATAATTCAGGACAAATCAATTTTTACATAGTTAAAAAAATACAAAACTTGGTAAGCGTATGAATAATTTAATTTCAAATTGTATAAATATATATATATATATATAGTCAAACCTGCTTTAGTGACCAACTGTCTACAAAGACCGCATCTTTTGTTTATCTTGAAAATGATTTATCATTGAAACATGTACTAATTTTAAAAGGAACCTGTCTACAAAGACCACTTTTTGTGTTTCCCTCGAGTGGTCGCTATAGACAGGTTCGACTGTATGTATATATATATATATATATATATATATATATATATCCTTACGATGAGAGAATCTACTGGCAGAACATACACTTTCCATTTTGAACAGTGCATGGCGCCCTATGGCGTAGCGGTGAACCAGAAACTTTAGAGGGATATTGACATTATGAAGGGGCCGGCTATATAAATCTTATAATAAGAATAATTATTCTGATTATTACTGATACATGTATTATCATCATCATAATTTCTAGATTATTAGAGAGAGGGAGTGTTGCTTATCTATACTGATTCCGAAAGGGCGTATACTCACTTAATTGCTGATCCACAAACGTAATGCTATCAACAATCTTGTATTTGGATTACGAAAACATCTTTAACACTGACCTGGTTTCCTTTAGTAAATTGTTTTGGTTTCTGATCTGATTTTGAAACAAGTGACTTTCTAGTAGACTGCTGGAGAAGTGTGAACTGGTCAATGCCATAAAAATAGACTACGTGTCTATAACATATATTACCACAAAGAATCTCTGATGCACAGGGCATTTCTCTCTTTGTAAGTTTTCAATTGTGATCGCTCTGCATGCTTACAGTGGACCGGTCAAGGGCGGCATGGCTGAAAGTAGACTTCAAGAAGACTGCCACTGTTCCACAAATATTTGTTTTTCTCTCCAATTAGATCCGCAAACTTGAAGATCACCCACGCATAAGATCCAAACAATAACGTGTTAAGCTGTCAACAAGTTGAAGGCCAAAAAGCCAGGATACAACAAAAAGAATCATGCAAACATCTGCACAACGGAAGAATCTGTTATGTGTTAGGATGGGTACCAGATAAGTGCCCTTTTTTTTAGCCGCTTTATATCATGATCATGGTTTTAATGTTTGAGCCGATCAGGAGCGTCATGGCGAAACGGACTGGGGCGCTATATACACACTAATACAAGAAAGCTATCAATATTATTCTACATAATTCATGTATCATTGTCAATATAGGCAGTGTTTCTTCTTTCTATCTTCTTCTTATTATCTTTGGTTATTTAAAATACTAAGCGCACATATTGTGGGAATAGCCCCCGACCTACTCCAATAATATGCTATGTACTCCATTGGTCCATATAGTTTGATTGAATTATATTAGATATTTATAAAAACACTTGGAGAGATCGTCGATGTATTAAGTGCTATAAAAGCCCAGATTATTATGAATATTAACATTATCATTATCATTATTATCATCATCAGTATTATCATTATTACTATCATTATTATTATTGTTGTTATTTTTATCATCATCATCATCATCATCATCATCATTATAATTACATTATCATTATCATCATCATTATTATCATAATTATTTCGAAAATTATTATAATTATTATCGTTATTATTATTATCTCAGTATCATCGTTAATCACAAAACAATCGAAAAACATGTGGTATGCTAACCAATTTATGGTTAACCTCAGTTCATGGCAACCTTACACTTTACCCCGATATAGCAACGGAGTTTAAACACGCCATCCTCGAAATTATAGAGCACTTGTGGATCCAGACAGAGGAAGAGAGTGGGAGAGGGAGGAATAGAAAGAGAGAAAGAGAGAGGGAGGGATAGAGAGAGAGAGAGAGAGAGAAGGGGGGGGGGGTAGAGGAAATAGTCCCCGATTTATTTCACATTGATTTCATGGACGCGCGACTGACAGCATGAGGTGAAATATATTTACGGATGAACACCATCGAGGGTTTATTTATTTAAAAAACACATACTCCCACTTCATGACAAACAAAGAGTAAACC
Organism: Strongylocentrotus purpuratus; assembly: GCF_000002235.5. Taxonomy (NCBI): domain Eukaryota; kingdom Metazoa; phylum Echinodermata; class Echinoidea; order Camarodonta; family Strongylocentrotidae; genus Strongylocentrotus; species Strongylocentrotus purpuratus. Next base: position 30,466,885 of record NW_022145605.1, on the reverse strand, counting down.
TTTAAAAACCATATCCGAACTGAAAAATGGAACAGATGAATTATACATCAACGGAAAGCTTATAAGCCGTAGGTTACGACAACATCAATTAAATGCCACTTTAGTGTCAGTCAGAGGAGTATCAGCTCTCTGAAAACTCAAAATCCAAAGCTTAGAAAATCGGAAGTTGTCGACCCTAAAACTTGCTATCGACTTGAGGACATCATTTTATGTAAGGTACGCATATTCACAATGACTTTGCATTAATTAAGCACGGCTCATCGCCTCAGCTATATAGATGAACCGATGGAATCCCATGTTATGTCGTCCCTGTAACTTTGGCAAAGTTGACCCCTGTTGACCCGTAATTTGGAGGGGTGTTGAAAATAAGGTTTTAATTTGCTTTTGTGCAATAATGAAAGAGTAATACTTTTTATTCCTTTATATCTGTATTAAACATTAATTCAGTTTTCCATTGATATCAAGTTTTATTTTAATCGGATAGGGCCTTTAACATTCACGGGACTATCATGAATAGCATATTGTTTGTCGGTTTGGTCGGTTGGTTTTATGACATCTTGTATTGAGTGTTGCTCTCGGCCTTCACCTTTGTTTCGTTTTGCTTTTACGGTTTTTAACCTTGTTGTTTTAACCTATTTTAGAATAGAAAATAAATGTATTTGACGAATGGTGTTTTTCAATAATAATTATATCATCGATATGAACACTCAAAATATGTAAAATAGAAACATGAATAGTAGAATCGACATGTCGAAGCAATTCAAGTCTCTTTTTGGGCAGGAAACCCAAGTATGTTCGTAGTGTCATCACAGTCGTCGTGCGACTCTCTACGATTTGAAACCGATTTGGCCTTTACTTCGACAAAAAGGCTCACGGTGTGCAAAATTTCGGTTTTGAAATATTCATAATCATTGTTCTGCTTCTCAATTAGAAAGATTAGATTTGTTTGAATTTCCAAAATTTAATGGGGATTGCATTTTGTCGGATCGTATATGGGAGGTTAAGTCTACCGCACACTACATTTGACTACGATCCTATTTGGGACTAATTTGCGACATCACTTAATATGGACGCAATCGCAATGATCGAGGATTCGAATTGCCGTTCCGTCTACAACCAGTTCGTCTATTACCCAATTAATATATTCCCGTATGGTGTATACCCAGTTCGTTTACTATCCGCATGCCATTGGCCTAATAACCATTTCGTCATCTTATCATTTGGTCTAATTTCCATTTGGCCTAATCTTTAATAAGTCGGTCGGTCTAATCCCCAGTTTGTCTAATGCCCCCCTCCGTCTGCTATCCATAAGGTCTAATAATTATTTGATGATTAGTATCATTTAGGAATAAATTATTGTTAGACCATATGGATACGTTAGATGTGCCTTATATGGGAATAGATTTGGGTAGGAGACGAACAGGTTGTAGACCAAACAACAATAAGCCTGAATGGTCCAACGTTTGATAAAATCTAAATTTCATGGGATTTTGATGCTTCCTCTTCCTTGGAAGAGGGAAGGCTAAATCGGCTCGGGATTTTTACAGCTGACCAACAAGTGCGATTATCTACGATTTGAAGTCGATTTGGCTTTTATTCTCACTAAAGTACTTAAATGCACCAAATTTCGGTTGTTAGTGTTCTCATCATTATTTACAACCTGAATAAGGAAGGCGATATTTGTTTAGATTTCCATATTTCATAAATAAAATTGCCACTCCTTCAAAAATCAGACCGCAGGACGATCGTATAGTGTGCGGGAAAATTAAGATGGCGCCCTGGTCCTTTAAATGCGATAACGTTCCGCTCCTGTCATATATTTTCATACCTTAGTACTGGATAAATTACTTTAAAACAAAGAGTTTCCTACATTCAAGATGTGTTTAGGATCACAGTCTACATGCATTTCCTTATTATTAATACCTGATATTTTACTTTATGCTATTGCAGACGAAATGACTCAAATGAATATACTGACTGTCATTTATACGTGGATTAACATTCACGTTCATTTATTTATTTTCGATGAAGGAATAATATGCTTAGCATTGTGATAAGTAACGTAGATATCTCAATATTAGGAGCCGAAGACCACAATCAAAGCGGTAACGCAATTTCTATATTTATCGAACTATTATGATCGCAAATACTTTCGAGAATCAAAATCAAAATAAGGCAACAAAAATATTACATAATCCGAACTGTATTTCTATAGGCTGTTGATATTGCCTTCGAATTGACGCGTTACAAAAAAATAATATATTATCCTCTTCGTTCATGCTTTTATGACATGCGTTAATCCTCCCAAGATTTTGACGGTTAAAACCTGGCCCATTTCAATGCCACGTGGTTTAGATAACCACGTTTACAAGTGAGATCAGAATTCTGATATATTGTGCCGCTATCAGATCATGAATATTGGATAAGAGCAAGATTTATATATTTTTTTAAATCACTGTTGCCCTCTAACGTTCAGCTCCACCATATGCATATAGCAGAATCACATGACGTTAATATAGATAAAACATTTCCATTACAACAAGGTATGATCAACAATTAATTAAACCAATCCTTAGTTTAAGAGAGAGAAGAGAGAGAGAGAGAGATAGAGAGAGAGAGAGAGAGAAGAGAGAGAGAGAGAGAGGAACATGATTAAATGTCAGAAACATAATCCATGATTGGTGTTGGTGGTCGAGAGTCTAGGCTGATTTCATAGACCAAGCTCGTTGAGGACATGGGTGCCGATGGCGCGCACGGCAGCGTGAATCTCGTCGTAAGTGTCTTGTATCTGGTCCTCAGGGAGAAGGAACCCGTACTCGCCCGTGTCACGGAGCTCCACCGTGTAAGAATACTTGGCCCCAAGCCCCCCTACAGTGTCACCCCAATTTTCTAAGAAAGAGGCGTAGCCCCAATCCTTGCTCGAGCCTGCTGCGGGGTCTGTGAAGAAAAAGAAGACAAAGAAGAAGAAGAAAAAGAAGAAGAAGAAGATGAATAAGAAGGAGGAGAAGGGGAAGGAGAAGGTTAAGACGTTTTAAAGTAAGACGTTTGGAGACAACGGTAGTGTTCATCATTCGTCCTTCCTTTGTGAAAATACAATTCAGTTAAGCTTCCTGACTGTGACACAAAACTATGAAATAGATAATTCACAACAATATCGATAAATATTACTACATGTACTACTAGTACTGCTACTACTACTACTACTTCTGCTATATTTATCAACATCAACATCTTCATTATCAACATCATCTTTATCACTTATTCTATCAAAGTCATTAATGAATAAAACCTTTGCGATAAGCCTCGGGTGAAAATACACTAGGCCATTTGAACGATAAAATGGGAGTAAAATTTGTTTACTAAGCATTGTGAATATAGTATTTTAGAATACGATTTAATTTTGTTCTAGTCTTATAGTTCAATATTTTTTTTTTTTTTATAATTTTTTTAAACACAGGATAACCACATCAGTATTTTTCCTATAGTCACAACAAAACGTGCGTCTTTTTGCACGCACGAGTCCGCAGTTGCAGTAGAGTCACATGCAAACTCCTGCGATTCGTACGTCCTTCTTACGATCCCTCGCAGGCGCCTTGCATCCTCGTCACAAAGGTACTCCCCTCTTGGCGTGCGAGAATCTTGAACTCTCAACTCCCGTGCAAGAGAACTAAAACTGCCGTGCAATGTATTACGGTTCCGTATGACTGTGTACTGCATCACGCAGCTCTGTTCACCACCGCAAGTAGCCCGTGCGATACTCGCAGAAAGCTCTTGAGGTTTGCTAAGAAGTCCAACGGCTTCATGTGTCATTTGCGTTAAACAAAAACAAAGCCGCACGCAGAGATTATTTGACAACCATGGAAAAACCTCCTGAAGGCGCTTGTAAGTTCTGCGTTCCTTTAAAAAAAAACGCGCAGACTATTGCGTCCGACGCAATGACTTTCTACGAAATTAGTCGTAGAGCAGACGTAGAGAGGTGCACGACCAGTTGTGACCATGGCTTTATACCATCCTTCCTGCGGGTCCTGTAACTACTATTTACCTCGGCATTGCTAGGTACACATTTAAAACACCTTGGCCAAGAGACACAGACTGATGTGGGCAAAACGAATTGATCAAGAAAGTGAGCACCGAGCAAGGATCGAACCCGAGACCTCTCGTATAAGAGCCTTCACCGATAAACCACGCTGTTCCCACTAGATTCGTATTGACTTACACAAGATTTCTGCTCCTGCTCCATAACCATACACTTTCTGCGAAGTGGCCAAAATAGCATCACTCATTGCAGTAGCCATTGCCATCTAAATCATAAGGTAAAATGAACAGACATGATTATGATAGATTTGTTTGTCTATTTCATTATTTTACTTACATAATACATAAAAGAAACAATTTGAAGAAAGTAGATATTTTTACACAAAAAGAACGTTCTCGATAAAATGATTCGACTATGTTTTTCTTAAGGATATGAGGATTGAGAAAACGGCCAATGTAAAGCACTAAACAATTTAATGAAAAGTAAATTATTACAAGGCATGACGGAACAAATAAGATAACTAAAAAATGTAATAATATTACCTGGTCATCGTAGTCCTCCGTACGAGGATCTGAGTCGAGGTAGGACCACGGTGAGATGATGACCTGTGAGTAACTGTGCCAGTCAATGAACACCATGAAGTCTTGTCCCTCGGTCTTCTTTTTCCGTAAGAACGCGACGACGTTGGCGACCTCGACCTCGGAGAGAGCCTCAGAACCGTGATAGATGTCCGAGCACGGCCATGGGCTGGTTCCGACGCCTAAACAAGGACGAAAAACACAAAGCCAAATTTAATAACAGCAGCAATCGGGTTGAAATTTAAATATTAATACTAATTTCCAGTAAGACGTGGCAATTAAAACGACCAAACCCAACAATCAGTGACCCGGCATATGTTCCCGCGACAAGCCGGCAACTGATCCGGGCTTGAATTAATTTGCGAAAAGTATAGGACCAGGCTTAGGGCTGAAATGGGTTTTTGGTTAGGTCCAGTCCTAGGATTATTGTAAGTTGCAGTGTTTGTAGCAGAAGACAGTAGTAGACGTATAGTAGCAGCAGCAATGTTAGTAGTAGTAGTAGTAGTAGTAGTATTGGTAGTAGTAGTATAGAAGTAATAGTAGTAGTAGTAGTAGTAGTAGTAGCAGCAGAAGCAGCAGCAGCAGCAGTAGTAGTAGTAGTAGTCGAAGTAGTGGCACGCTGTGAAAAGGTTGGGCAATGTTTTCCAACACTTTGCCAATAGTCAACCCAACCATCTATTGGGCAATATTTTCGTATTTTGCCCAACAGTTGGTCAAGATTTTCCCAACAAGTGGGCAACCGTGGGCAGTTGAGGGGTCATATCTTTGCCCAAATTTTGGTCTGAATACGAAACAATTATGCACGTGTGAAGTAGGGTACTTACGTTTACCAATACCGCTGGGCAAAATATTGCCCAATAGATGGTGGGGTTGACTATTGGCACAACGTTGGGCAAAGTGTTGAAAAGATATTGCCCAACCTTTTAACAGTGTAGTAATATTCGAATTTCTCCAAGAGAGGTGGATAGAAGAAGTGTGCAACTAATGAAATAAGGCGTGCAGAGCACAAGAATAATTTTGCCTTCGGCCCAATACTTTTGACTAGCTGTGTAAAATTTGAGAATGTAATACTCTTATAATGTACCTCCCCACTGGTATGGCCAGTTTCTGTTTGGATCTGTACCGGTGCATGCAGCACCTGCATTGGGTGAACGGGTCTTGCGCCACAAACGGTCCTGCATTAAAAAAAAACATGGTATAAATGATAGTTCAAGTAAAATTAAGTCTTCTACTTATAAAGGTATTCATGCGCTCATAAGTTTCCCATGCTTTTCCGTGGAATGATTCTTTACTCTCATTCTGTTTTTTAACATGCTCAAACCTTTGAAAAGCTTTCCAACAGTTTACTCACTCCGTCTCTTGGCTCCGCGTCGTTGGTTTCAAGACTTTGTATGAACTTATCAATTTACTTTTTTGTTTTGGAAAGGTATAGAAAAGGGTCACACTTTCATCTTTACACGACCCTTAATTCCCCTTCCCTTTCACACCATCATTTTCTCTAATTTTGATACGATTTTTTAACATTTTGAATCTTGGAGTGGGGCGTGCCCTTTAATTTCCCCTACTCTATTTAGATAATGACCATTAACCTTCGATACTGTGATGATGTAGTTCATATATTAGCATGTATTTATCAGCAAGTCGAAGGTCCATTTACTGTCCCATACGTTACCAATAAAAAGAAATATAAACAAATAAATGATCATCGCAACTGTGACTGTCCCCGTTATTTGATCTGGTCCAGGCTCTAGTAGGGCTAACTTGACAGAATCATCGGATGTGCATAATACAATTCGTATTGTATACCACATGTATTATAGTCTAGGCCCTCTAATTGATAAAAACTCCAGGCATGAAATTCACTACCGACTGCTAGGCAGAAAAGCAAAAAATATTGACCGGGCACAGTTCTACTCGCGCATACGATGCTGGGACGTCCGGACGCAATAAATACTCTAGTCCAGAATCTGGCCGGTTCTTCATCATTCTATTTCCTACAAATGAATCAAGCCACCGAAGATGGCGTTATCAACGAACTCATATACGCTCAGGAGCCCAGCCTATATTTGTTTCGCCAGGCGTCCTAATTTAATGATCACGCCATCTTCGGCTGACAGCAAGTTAATAATTGCGTTGGTGTGGTGGAGATCCGGGTGGAGATCAAAATTAAATAGGCCAGGTTCTGGACTACAGATGCTCATGAACAGGGCCGTAGCCAGAGTTTGATGTTGGGGGGGGGGGGGGGGGGGGGGGGGGGGGAGCACATACATGTAATCGATCGACGTCCTGGGGAGTATCTTGGATTTTTTTTTTGGGGGGGGGGGCACGTGCCCCCTCCGCCCCCCTCCCCGTGGCTACGTGCCTGCTCATGAAGCCAACAATGGATGCACGCATTATATACTCGCGCTTCTCTTAGATTTAGATTAAATTTCCCGACATTTTCAAATAAATTTTAAACGGCATACTTAATTCATTGTCTTTTTGAGAATCCAAACGTGAGATGCGGTATACAAAACTAATATTGACTGCTGAATTTTCGGGTCCCGTTCAAACTACAGCTCCTTGGTGATCTCGAGCCTGCACTATATGCTCCCTCAACTTCGTACAGTTTCTAGATTACCTTGGGCTATAGTTTTATGATGGGGGTTTGGGTGTCCGTACACTTAACCAAAATAAAACCTTCTCTTTTGTCTTGAGATATAATTAAACAAAATATATTGAATAAATAGCACTAACCATCATGAATATTTGTCCCAATATAATATTTTCTAACATAAGTTTTAGAAAATTTATGAACTATTGCTTGTAAGCTTCTTCAAATTGCTGTTTTAAATTAATTGTTCGGATACGCAACCTGCATGTCCGGACACACAACATATACCTATAACTGTGCCTCTCAAAGCAGTTCATATTTGAATATTATAGACGACGGTGGTAACGTATGTGACAAAATACCGTGGACTCGCTCATATTCGTCGTCATCCGAAATATGAGACTGGGCTTGGCTTAATTATCCCCACTCTTACGTTTGTCCATGTGTAGCTGTACCCGTCGGCATTCAGAGAAGGAACGATGTACCAGTCTATATTATCGAACATCCTCACAACAAGATCCTCCCCTGCCCGGTATTGGTCTATAAGCTAAAAGAAAACATGGAAGATAATTATTAACAGTTTTCAGAGTAAATTTAAGAACATCCTATATGATATTTAAAGGTTTATTTAACTATTTTAAATCTGTTTGAGTGACAATGCCCTTCCGTTTAACTGCCTTTTAAATATTTTCATCTGTGTATGATTTTTTCCTTCTTTCTACAGTTCAAGTTCAGTTTAATTTAAATAATATCGTACTATTGTGCAAGTGTTTCACTTTGGTAATCTAGATCACTTTTAAAATTATCAATTAGAATATTAACTTTGCAGCGTAAAATAAGAGATATATTGACATTCGGTTTTTGCGATTTATCAAACTCTTTCCTTTTTCTTATTCCCCTCACACACACACATTCTCTCTCTCACACACAGTCTCTTTACCTTTTGAGTGAATCCCATGACAGTAGATGGTGAGACCCATTCTCGAGCGTGAATACCGCCCTCAAACCAGACACCTGGAGGGTTAGCAGACTGGCTTCCAGTTCCTCGGATCTGTGGGGGGGGGGGGGGGGGCAGAAAAAGTCAAATGACTGATTGAGATTTCTATGGTTATGTGTCACTAAAGAAGAAAAAAAGGAAAAGAAAAAAGGGCCATGCCGGGTTGTAACGCGTCATGTCTGAACGGTGCTTCAGGGTGTTCATAATGCCAGCGACTAGTTACGGGTTAGCAAAATCAAATGCCTAGTTACACGTTCCTTCTCAACCGCTCATCTCACGATTAGGAATAAAACCATTATTTTTTAAAACTGTATCCTGGATAGTAACAATAATAATATTCCGCTTTTATATAGCACTCAATACATCAACGATGTTTCTTAGCGCTTTGCAGATATATTAATAACCCGGTCATCGGATTCAGGCTTGCCCGCACACAATGTATGCACATTCTCCACTCCCTGTGGAGCATTCCAGCCAGGCTGAGCAAACTACATTAACTTTCGCATCCTACTGGGCAGCTTGCAAAAAAATAATCGAGATGGTTACCCTGAATCCGTTGATCTCTCTTCCTTCATATGATTTTCCGAGCAGGAATGGTTCGATAATGTCACTGTTTTCACTGGCCATGTCAGCTACCCATTGTTGGATCTGTTTACGCATCAAATAAATTCATAAATTAAGTGATATCAATCTTTTCGATTATCATTAAATATATAGGAAAATAGGTTAACGGAAGATTAAATATAACATTGCAGTTCAGGGCCCTCTTGCAATAAAAAAAATGCGTTCAATAATTTTATCAATTTTATCAATATTGCTCTATTTGCACTGGAAAGGTAGGTCCTCGGTTATGCAATAAGTTACCAGATTGTCCTCGGTTATGCGGTAAGTTACCAGATTGTCCTCGGTTATGCGGTAAGTTACCAGATTGTCCTCGGTATGTTATATTTCTACGAAGAGGTGTGTCCTCGAATAAGTAATAACGTATTGATGTGTATTGTGAATCATCGACTTACACATTTACATGAGCTCATATTTCTAATATCATTCACATTTTGAAGAAAAGATAAAATCACATAATCTGATAACGTCTTTATCAACGTAATTTGTCTTTCAAATTTTTTCAAAGATTAGAATATTCAGGATGACCGAATTCAGAATTTTTTCATTTACCTCGTCATAAGTGTGGTAAACATTGTAGTCGAAGTTGTCTAAACGTATCCCGATGGACTGCTCTCCTTTTCGCCTCGCAAGAATCTCAGCCATTTGATTGGATACCAGTTTGTTGACTTCATCAATCATGATTTCAAAGTCCATCTTCTGCTGCTTCAGGAGCATGCGCAGAGTGCCCTGGCCATTGGGTCGTACCATTATATCGACAGGGTGGCCGGGAATTCTTGAAATGCCGGTCCAAAAGTCAAACTGCAAACAAAAAGGTAATTTGAGGGTCTTCGGCTTTGTTTCTCCTCGACAGTTGCTCCGGGCTTTACTTCTTCATAAGTTTAGGGTTGGGGTTAAAGTTAGGAACTCTGTTAGTTTAGGAAATTGACCACTTAGCAGTGGTCGCAAGAGCATGTGTCGTTTAAACAATGTACATGAGTGGAAATCAAAAGTAGTATTAGATTCCACTCTCAAAAGAGTTAAGTACAACTTGAAGTGGATTCCGCTATAACTTTAAATGGATTCAGAAGTCATAAATAAGTGATTCCTGTCTGATAGGACTCTTAAACAAGAAATAGATTTCCATTCGTCTCTAATACAAGAGTAAGCTCTCATAGACAGAATATAGTTTGTCGACATCAACTTTATCAGTTTATCTACATCGAACAACTATAGTGCTATGCTAAGCAGAACAGGTGGTACATTTCACATGAGATAATAACGAGATATTCATCTAAGATATCATGTTTTTCTTTTTATTGTAAATAATGTAATATTGTAATATGTAAGTTCAAATTTGGGTATAGTAAATTAAACTATTAAGAAAAGTTTCTAAGATGAGGCTAATCTCAACTAGCTTTTGCTATTTGTCGGCTCAATTACAAAATGTATAGTTATTGTCAAGCTGAAAAACAGTGTTTTTGAAATGTTGGTTATAAACTTAATGAATGAATGAAGAAATTAATAATAAAAACGACCGTAACTACTTTGATTTTTTTTTAAAGGCAATTTCTAAAGCCATGTACGTCACCTAATGAATGAGCAAACATGGCAATGACGCATTGGTAATACAACGTGAATACTATGGGATATACAATAGGGTATTGAAATTACCTTTGAGTTGATCTTTTTCAGAAATAGATGCAATCGTGTTAATATGCCAATTGTAAAGATAAAGTTCACATGTGTGTATTTGCTGATAAGTTGATCACCACTCTGATATATGTTTGGTGGTTATTTTACTTGGCTACTAAAAAAGCATAAATGCTTGTTAGTAAGCAACCAGACGGCCGACGGCTTTAGGTCCTCTCCGAGGGACATGGTAATGAGAATTAATGCCTTACCAAAGGGCACTAGGCGCATCGACTTGGTTTCGAACCCGGGACACCGGATTACGAGACCACTGCTCTACCAACTGAGGTATCGCGCCATATCCTTCCTCCTAAGTTAGTATGAATGATTAATGTACGAAAAACTATATATACTTTTTTCTTACCTCATCGGCCATGTTTTCTTCGACGTAACTCAGCCATCGCATTTGATTCTCCGTCGTTGGCTTTATCCTCCAGACTTGGTACCTGTATCGAGAAATATGTTCGAAGGAAGGTTTTGCTCGTTTGTTTGTTTGTTCTTTTCTTCTTCTTCTTCTTCTTCTTCTTCTTCTTCTTCTCCTCCTCCTCCTCCTTCTTCTTCTTCTTCTTCTTCTTCTTCTTCTTCTTCTTCTTCTTCTTCTTCTTCTATCTTTCTTTCCTTTTTAGACATAGTATTGAACTTAAGCCGACATTACTCATTTCACACATTAATCATTATTATCATTTTTGTGCGAGGAGCTTAAAACTATTTATTCAACAACATGAAACTTTGTTGTTTTTTGTCATTCACTCTGATCCTTTAAAAACGGGGCATTTATTGGATCTTGTCTGAACTTTTTTTTGTTCCGGACTGATCCGAATTAATAAAGAATATGAGAATCGCAGGAATTCCGTTGACAGGAAGTGATCCTCATCAACACAAAGGCTTACACGCGACACAATAGTTATCGCTGAAAATAACACAGGACGTTATACATGTAACTATAGTAAAGTATTTTATGTGAAAACTGCTTCATGCATGTTCAAACTGGACTTAAGCAGTGTTTGGAAAACCTTCATGATCAAGATTACTAAAGCAGGCTTATACATCGTTGCCTATCTATATATTCCTGCATGTTCTTCTAATCATTACTTATCCAATACGCAGATAAAGGCCCACATGAATGAAACTGAAGGCAAACATGATAATGATTATAAAGAAATGTAAAATAGATAGGCAAAAGACCATTGGCACGATCGCAAAGGCTTTCGAAAATTAACCTAAGGCGGATATTGTACGCCACCGATTGAAATGTGCGAACATGACAGTGACGTATATAATATGACCTATTCCGAACTTGATTTCCACGGGATATACACTGTTGGTCATAATGGTGGAATAATTATTTTTACCCCAATTTATGGAATGATTTTGACAATGATTTATTGAACGATAATTTGTGAGTGTTTGTTTTGCGTGAATGCTAAGGCATGTGTATGCTACTATGCTAATCAAGTAGGGGACCTAGTGCCTCATAAAAGGGCACCAATATATCACATCGACACGGTTTTGATCCTGAGGGCTCACAGTAACGAGGCCATTGCTTAGCCACTGAATCATGACTGTACGCAGCGGGGGCTAGAGTACGTCGCCGCCCCCACAAATACAACGGCAACAAAAGCAATATATTATCAATAATTCATTGCATTTTACCCAGACCCCTAACATAAACAAAATCCTCTGTATGGGCATGCCTTGAACCATAATGCATGGCTCTACTGAAGAATTTTCCCAGTAATTTTTCCATCATTATGACCAACAGCTACAATAGGGTATTGGAATTACACTTGAGTTGATTTCTCGAAAGTTTTACGATCTTGTTAATTAATCACTCATCCAGCTTACCCCTCATAATTCGCCGAGGCGAAACAAGCCAGGGAAACGAGTAAAATCAACACCGTCGTACTAGATCTCATACTGAAGATGCTTGTAGACCAGTAGATGGACTGTATTATGATTACAGATCGAGGAGATTAGCCGTATATAGCACAATCTGGAACTCTCGTCTCCACGTATAGTCGTGTGAATATTACAATATGTTGCCATTTAGGGTAGATAAAATGGGCTATCGCGTGTAATATAGATTTAAAAAACTGCATGCCAAATATGGCATTCTGTTCAAGTCTCAGTTTAAAAAATAGTCTGTTTAATTCGTAGCATATTAGTGTTGAATTGAATTGAATTGAATTGGTTTATTGGGAAAAACAACATGACATGCAGCACAAGGCTGATACTGTCTGTTTTTATAAGGTAGTCAGATATTAACATTATAAAACATTACAATCTCTTTGTCTTAAAAACACAATGATATATAAAATATTTCATAAATTCACGAGTACGCGACATCGTTTAGTTACGTGCTATACTGTATAGTCACCATTAAGATCAGAAAAGGTAATTGGAAAATAAGGATTGAACCATGAAATGATGACTCAATTCTTTCTGTCTTTCTTTTTTCTTTCTTTCATTCTTTCTTACATAACAATCGTGTTTGTTGAAACATCTATCTGTCTCTCTCATTCCATCTTGCTGGCTACTTCTTACTATTTCTCTCTCTGTCTGTCTCTCTCCCCTCTCTCACACCCTCTAACTCTTTCTCTATCTCTCTCGTCCCTTTTTCTACATTATATTACTTCACTACCACTAGCTGTATTCGTTCCGAATTAAAACTCGTGATGATTCTGAACTCTATAATTCATTTAATCAGTTGCCAATTCATAATATTCATTCTTATACATCCTTTAAGATTCTAAACCATTTACAACCGATGTACTATCAAAATTTTTAAACATTTCAGACGATACGCGATTGTGCCTTTAAGCTTTTTTTTGAGTGATTAAAGGTAGCCTATCATTTTATGGGTCCCTGTTATGACTATGATAATTGTAGTAAAATTATTGTACAATTAATCAATAAATCCTGATCATTGAATCCTTTATTATTTCAAACTTTGTTTAAAACCTATATTTCCATCTAAGACTGAGCTTTTGTACAATCAAAGCGTTCGCTGTTAACCAATGGCGCGCACGGGAGTCGTTATTATATCATCTCTAAATGGTAGAATTAACCATTACACCATATAAATTATAATCCTATGTTTTATTTTGATCAAAACTACGGTTTTATAAAATTCTTTTCTTTTCTATGTTATATAAGCTCGTTGAGTACACGTTCATCAATAATGCGTAGAGCCATGTGTATCTGCCTTTAATGATAAAATCAATCATAAAATCATATTAACTAACGTCAGATGTTTTATTTCTTGATCAAAAGCTATGGTTCAGTTTAAAACCCAAGCACTTTTACAAGCCAAGCTCGCTGAGTACACGGTCACCGATAACTCGCACGGCGGCGTGTATCTCTTCGTAGGTGGGCTGTATCTGGTTCTCGGGGAGTGTAAACCCGTATCTGCCCGTGTCACGAAGCTCCACCGTGTAGGAATACTTGGCCCCGAGCCCCCCGTTGGTGATGGCGCCCCCAAGTTCAAACGTGGCGTAGCCATAGTCCTTACTCGAGCCTGAGGATGCATCTGTAATTTTCCACACATAAACAAGAATAAATTACCACACTTACTTAGGCCCGAAACGTAATTTCATTTCATTTATTTATTTAAAACATGGTTCCTTCAGCCTAATAGCTGTTTTTCAGGAAGATCGTGTGAATTGAACAATAATATACAAATTATAATACAAACACAAGTCAGTAATCAAAGATAATGGATTCTGTAAATCAAAATCCCACCGATATCATCAAAAAGGCTAAGAAGCAAGCCCAAGGACATGGAATTAAACTGTCAAAACAATAAAATAAATTTTCCATATTTTCAACTAGGTTGGTTGTTTTATATATGTTTGTTTGTTATTTCTGCCTGTTCGCTGTTTGGGCCTATTAAACTACAAATGTTAATAAGTGTTTGAACTATTTCAATGATATAAGTGAGTCTTTATCCTAAAGGGACCTATCAATTTTTCTCACAAATTTAGCTCCCTCCTTTTCAATCCCTCTAATCACTCTTTCTGTAGAAGTTTTAAAAAAGTGAGAACTCTGTTATTTCCATGGGTCATTAAACTAGGATGTGACGTCACATTTTACTACGTCATCAATAGCGTGACACGTTTCGTAACCAAACTTGATCTGCAATATAAAATACAATAAAGTTATACACTTTCTTAATTTCTCCGGCTGTCAGTATCTCTCCCCTTTTTATATTTTAAGTATAAGTCATTTCAAAGGAATTTTCTTGATTATTGATGTTTAATTTGTTGTAAATATTTTACATTCTGTTGTAGGTTCTACATTATGATTGTCTGTTATGTATATGTAAGCATTATATATTTTGTAATAGTGTTTTGTCGCTATTGTCAAAGCACAGCCGATAAGGGCGCATCATGGACCTACTCCATGGGCGCATAGACAGTTCGAGCCTAGCATACTCCAAGAGAGATAGTTGTGTTGTAGTATTTAAACGCGTGCGAGCTCAAAGGTCAATTATTTATGGAGATCCAGATAGTTCCATCCAAATCACAATGCATCTGACCTATAAACGAGCGCGACTTCCTGTGGCGTACCTATCTTTACTCTACTTTCTATGATTGCGGGCTAATTAATTCGAGCTGTGGAAAGTTAAAACCGTTCAACAACTGCTTAACAACTGTCTTGGTCCCGAATATCATCGGTAAACTGGAGGATGATTAAAGTAACTAGTGACATGAGATATATTGTATTAAATCGATAAATGAATGATGTTAGTTAAAGAGGTAATTCTTCCCATTATAACAGCATAATATTGGCCTGTGATGCGAATGCGCCCTTGTCGGTAGTACTTGGACAGTAGCGACAAAACTTTGTTTTCCTTTCTGATAGTGAAAAGCTGATATTGAATTACAATGGCCCCAAAGACTTGGTAAATAACTTGACTTACAGAGAATTTCGGCGCCAACTCCATGATCGTACCGTTTTCCATGTGTGTCTCTAATGGCGTCGGCCATTGCTGCAGCCATCGCCATCTGTCAGTGATTAGAATATAAATAAAAGATAACATGATTGCTTCTTCGCTTGCCCATTTTACTTTATTTTCATATACAAGGCAGATAGTTTATACTTTGTCAATGAATAAAGACAAGAAAAAAAAAGTATCTGCAGCATAATTATAATGTGAAATACTATTATACATCCCGCAGGGAATATGATAATCTAGCCTATAGTCCAATTTCTCCTGATCTTTATGCAAATTGAAGTGTAGCCTATAATACCGGCCATAATGTGTATGTTCCTGATTGGGTACATGAGTCATCATTGAATAGAGTCGACTTGAATCGAATCGAACTGGATTGAACTGAACTGAATTGTACTATAAATCGTATCGAATCGAATCGAATGGGACTGGACTAAATCGAATAGAACTTAACTAAATTAAATTGATTTGAATAGAATTGAACTTGAACTAAATTGAGTTCAATCGAAAAAAAAACTGAATTGAACTGAGGTGAAATGAAGTGAAGTGAATGGAATGGAATTGAATGGAATAAAATAGAACTGGATTGAATAAAACTGATTTTAACTTAACTGAATTCAATCGAATTCGATTGAAATCACTTTGATTTTAATTTTAATTTTAATGATATTGCTGTCACCTGTTCATCGTAGTGTTCGGTGCGAGCATTAGACTCGAGATACGACCACGGTGCGATGATCAGCTGCGAGTAACTGTGCCAGTCAATGAACACCAGGAAGTCCTGTCCCTCCGCCTTCCTCTCCCGTAAGAAGTTGACGACGTTTGCCACTTCGACCTCGGAGAGAGCCTGAGACCCGCGGTAGGTTTCAGAGCATGGGGAACTGCTAGCTCCTACGCCTGTGTAGACATGGATATGAGAAATTTAAAGGCCGTCTGTACTAGTTTAGCCAGGGGGATTAGACCTCCCTGCAAGGTCACTGACATCAAACCAGCTCTCAATACGTAAGAAAAAGGGATCATGGGGGGTCAACAGGCACCGATAAGGCATTGTTTGCGCTATAGAGGGCGCAAGTAGCTATACGTAGTGCAGTGGATCTTTAAAGCTTGTTCAGATATGGCGCGGTGAACCACTGCAAAACAAAAAAACACACACACAACAACAACACAGGCGCAGGTTTTTGTTTACTCTATTAAAATCATTCCCTCAAAACATCCGAAATTAAACGTAAAGGTCCCCAAGTACCTCAGATACATGGAAAAATATGTCTCAATATTACGATAAAAAGAGTTCTAAAATCTATAGAAAATAAAGCGAATTTCTTTTGGTTGGGCAGCTCAGGCAGGGGAGGGGGAAGGTGAGCTTTTCAAATAGTATTATTATATATTTGGCACTTCAAACATACAATAGAAGGTACAATAGAATGGCAACATGGGATACAAAGTATGAAAGAATAGAATTGGTTTCCCCTGCTGCACCTCCCCAAGTTGCCTGGAAGAAAAAAAGGAATGTTTAATTCCTATAACCCGTAAGACTTTTCTTCCGAGCTTTGCATGTGCTTCCTTTCCCATTATATCCGCCACTGCATAATAGTGAATTATTACCGATATACATGCAGGATCATATTATTTCTCAACTCGGAGACAAGGAAAGAGTGAATAAAAGTGAACAAAATTTAGAATAGGAAAACGATGGGAAGGGAACAAAACACATAAAGATACTGTAACAATTATCAACTGATTACCATAATCAATATGAACGTGAAATAGGAATCCATCTTTCGTTCCGCATAATAGCGCTGAATTACGTCACACGCATTAGTCCCCATTTCCCCACCCATTTTCCCATTCTACAAGCTTTCGGGTGCTTATAAAAAAAGAGTGGTTTCCAATAAACCCCGATATAACCAACAAGTATTATGTTAAATTAAATATAAAGCTTACCTCCCCACTCATAGGGCCAGTTTCTGTTAGGGTCCGTTCCTTTGCAGACTGATGCTTTGTTTGGTGATCGAGTCTTGCGCCACATACGGTCCTGTGAAATATCAATAAACAAAAATATGATGGTTTTATTTACGCAGAGTAGCTTCATCAGCATTAAAAATGTTTTATGTAATTCTGCGGATTCTGCCCAAAGTAGAAAAAAGCCTGGAAAGAGAATAGTTACGTAGTGTTAGGGTTAGGGTTTAGGGTTTAGGGTTAGGTTTAGGATATGGGTTAGCTAGACTTAGGGTTAGGGTTAGGATTAGGGTTAGAGTTAGGGTTAGGGTGGCCTTGAATGTGAGGAATAGTGCGTAACTATTCTCTTTCCAGGCTTTTTTCTACTTTGTGAAGAATCTGGAGAATTCGTCTTATTCTGCAAGCATTATTACTCCCAGCTTTGCCAGCTAGCTATCCATTCGATAAACATGAGTCGAGAATGACTGAAATTATAATTGAACCCAAGACTTCTTGTTTGAGTAAAGAGCCTTTTCCAATATATCAACAGTGCCCTTGGGGTGCGTTTATTGACCAAATTTTGGCTAGAATCAGGTTTCTCAAACGTCTTTCAGGCAAATTTAGAAGGTGATAAATGCAAAGCCTTTTTTAAAGGTCTTTAGATATGGGCATATCTAAAGACGCAAAAAGGTGTGTTTTGAATGTGACATACAGCCAGAATCACGTTTCTGAGAGATGATAAACGCAAAGCTGTTTTGAACCCCACATACAAATCGGACCACCCAGGTTAATTTCCGGTTCAGAGGCTAGCGCGCGCCATGTGTTGTGCACAAGCATGTGTGTGTAGTTGACCTCCGAGAAACTGTCTGCTTCCCGGGTCAAAACAGCGGCGCAGACACAAGGCCTTTATTTGAATCGTGAAGAGACGATAAACGCGACATCCCGCAAATCACTCTCGTAAAGTGGGGTTCGATAGTGGGGTATGATAGTGGGGTACGATATGTACATATCTAGTCGCAAGACCCCAAAAACGCACCCTTAGACGTAAACCATGTTGTTGCACTCCAGTGTTCAGTGTTCTTTTCACTAGCGAAAACGGGACTTTTTATATGTGTGCGTAAGTGCGAAAGTGTTCAATCGCGCGCGTGTGCGTGTGTGTTTATGTGTGTTTCAGTGTTTGTAGAGGGGAGGCATTCTTTTTTTTCCCCTTCAAATAGGAAGATAAGTCGCATCATCATCTCCGCCCCACCCCTAATAACTCGCACAGTACTGGGGAAGAGATAAGAATAAGCAACGAAATTTTGGTTTCTTGGAAAAAATGAAACCACAACTGTTTCTTACCGTCATTCGAAACTCGCGAAGGGGGAAGAAGAAATTACTCCCAGAAATTACTCTCCATTGTTTTGTTTACAGACCTGACATGGAATAGGTCATTGGACTTTGTTGTTTCGATAATAATACATATGCATGTATAGTATCACTTGGTTATTCATTTCATAGTATTTAAACAATACAAATCTTAATCTGGGCCCAGATAAATACATCGGAGTCCTGACAAATTCATAAATATGTTTGTAAACTGGGGGTGTTTAACAAAGACTAAGATCGACATTAAGTTGGACGTAACTACGACAGGCCGTTCATGTAATTGTTTGCTCTCACCATTCACTGGCATTGGTCTCTCAAGGGATGTACAAATCACGATCACAAATCTACAGAATTTACATCTTTTGATAACTCCTAATTGAAGGAAAAAATGTTATCTAAAGATTATAATGTTGAGAACAACCAGTGGCATG